>NW_016162406.1:12627-35528 GCF_001687245.7 Rhagoletis zephyria | reverse complement strand
CGAATTTTACACATCATTCATTACATTATTTCAACAGGTTGATTTATTTAAGTTAAATTCCACTAATCCTACATATGTACTAATATAATAAATGTGAAAGTTTGTGAGTGAGTATGTTTGTTGCTCGTTTACGCTAAAACGTCTGGATATATTTCAATTAAATATGGAATATAGATATAACATACTGACATGTAAAATATTTTTTGGAGTTGCCACCTCTTTCAAAAGTAAAAACCGATTAATTAACAAGTTTAACAAACTATTAGCAAGCGAAAGCGGTTCAGAAACTATATATTTCGGAAGAATTTTGTAATAGGGTTGCCGCCTGTTAAAAAAGTAAAAGTCAATTAATTGATAACTAAATAAACTTTAACACGGTTGCTATCTGTTTAAAAAGTTAAAATCAATTCTTTTAAAAAGTTTAAACGAAATATTTTAATGTGGGTATCAAACGAGAATGCTTTATTGTTGAAATATTTTTAGAGAGTTGCCATCTTTTCAAAAAGTTAAAATCAATTTAAATAACACGTTAAAAAAATTTTTTTTGCATGAATATTAATGTTCATGCTATTTTCGATACATTCGGTATCAATTTTTATTTTATAAAAAATTTTCTCTACCCCAAAAGGATATCGAATTCCATGTTTTCTATTTCATAAAAAAACAGTTTGACTCCAAATAGGCTTATCAAATGGTAATATTTAATGATTGAATAACCATTCACGGTGTTAACCTTTTTGTAAATGGGTAAGTCGTTCCTATTTTCATATACCCCCTGCCTAATATAACATGATGTAGCCCCTGTATCAACAAGAGCTTTTAAATATTTGCCTAGTTTGGCATCCTACAGGTTGATGTAGGGGAGGACCTCCCCTCTTCCTCTAAAAAAATGACTTTCGGTTAAATTGTTTACCCTTTGGGTTTTTTCCTGCGGACGAAAGCTATGGCTAGCTCTTATTTTTTCATTTGCAGAATTTTGCGCAAATAATGCTCTCTGATTGTTTGATTCGAGCTCCTGTGCTTTTGCCAAATCTTGCGGGTTAAGCGAAAAAATATATCTCTTAAGGGCGCATTGAGTCCTGTTATAAAAATTCTTAAGGCGTGATTCCTATTCTTCTTATTAAGCTCTTTAGTTATATGCGATGCATTGACACGTGTCGTTATTTTGTTTATTAATAAAGTCAATTTTTTGTTGACCAGGTTGCAATATTCTACAACCAACATTACGCCTTGTCGAAGTACGCTTAATTCCTGCTCAATAATGTGTATCGGGCGTTTGTCCGAGTACGCGAAGTCAAGGCGAGCGACCATCGCATCGAAATTTAACACGGTGCCGGGGTTTGTTAGGGCATCATTCGCGTCCTGAGTTACTTTGTTTCTCAAAATCGTAAGAGCCGCGAAGTATTTTCTACTGCCTCTCACGAACAGGCTCATTGCGTTATGAGCTGCTTCTCTCCAGCTAACATATCTTTTATTTTTTCCAAAAATTCGGGTAGTGATTTTATCACGTCAAGGGACTCCTGACATATTTTCATTAATTGTTTCGGCTTCATAATCTGTAGCCCTACGAGTATTTACTTCTCATTGTGAACGTAAATGTTCAATTGCTTGCCTTAGCCCGATATTGCTATTAGCGATTAATCTTGTAATAAGATCAACTGTCAAGCTCGCCATATATCTGTTTAGTATTTTAATTGTTTTCCGTATTTAAAAAAACTTATTATTCTTTTGTCTTCTAACGTTTTTTGTTAATGTATGGGCAGTTACTTATTTTGTGAGCCCCGTGGCAGTATTCGCAATAACACAATCGTTCGTATTTTTTATATTTTATTTTATTGTTGATCCCTTCTAGAAAAGGAGGCTTTTATACTCTGGAGGGTCTGGAGTTCAGAATTAAGCTTATGTTATAGACCGACATTTTTGGTAATTTATTGGCTGTACAAGCCGTATTTTATATTTATTTTTCGAATCATTGTCACTGATTCCTCTTCGAGGGTTTCTTTATTATCGTAGTCCGCTGCAGTCGCTATTTTATTTTTACTAATAAATTTGAAAACTTTTTCTATACACTTCACTTTCTGTTCGTCAGTTAGTATATCCTTCCAAAACACATTTATATCTGCTGGCGCAGATCAGTTTTACATGCGTAAATTAAATGTTTATAGCAAAAAGCTTATTTCAAGTTTTTAAAGGCGAATATTTTATAATTGTTTGACGCGTAAATGTATTTATAAATAACCTTACTTTGAAAATGAAATGCAAATGTAGAATCCCAGAAGCAAATGTGGTGAAGCCCATTCTCTATTGGAAAGATAAGATCTCTTTCATAAAATTTAAAGAATGCGCTGGATTTCGAATTCACAACGATGGTAGATTACATGGGTTAACGACGGCTGTCTTATGCTGGAGAGTGGCCAAGTTGTCGAGTAAGAAGACCATCCTCTTTCACCATAAAAAAGGAGAGGCAAGATATTCGTTTTTCAATTATTTAAACATTTTTACCCGAATGTTGAAATGACCGCTACATTTTCTTTTGGGTGTGTAAAAGTTTCTTATCTGTGTCAATTACCAGTAGCTCACTAAAACCAAATATGTATTAATTATTAGTATGGGAGTATACATATCGTCGCCCGTATTCCATAAACATGAATGTGTAAAAATTAACATTTTGGGAAATCAAGTTTGAAAGTTTTTTTTGCGAAACTTAACTCTTACGGATTAACCAAGTCAACCCAATATTTCAAAACTGATAAATTCGCATATTCATGCTCCTGGAATTAGTGTCACGATATGTGAATTAAAAACTTTAAAGGCGTGTTCTCGGGTTTTCGTTTTTTTTTAAGTTATGACCAGGGAACGGATTTTATGGTAATTGCCTTTATTTCTGCTGAAGAGATAGGGGGTATTCGATTAAAAATGTCCACGATTTAGCTTTCCCTGATTCCATATATACACATTTGATGTTGCCTTTTTTAAGATATTTGACTTATTTTGCCTTTTCTACCTTTAAAAAAGTTATTATAGCATTTACAATTTTTTTTTAAGATTAAAAAATATACACATGCCCATGCGGCTTATAGAAGCGCAGGGACCTCTTGCCAAATTGGTGTTGGAAAAATTCAAAGCCGTTTTCTCAGCTAACGTAGGCTTGAAGACAATAAAGGGTGTGGATAAAATTGTAAAGGGCGAGGAAAACGCCCTTATTCCTGATAATATGAACGTTTCAAACGTTCCATATTTAAATTGGGCTCCACTTGTATCAACTTACGTCGAGCGCACATTTAGTATATTCAAGGCGTTTCTTCGCGAAAATCGAATGAAAATGGTGCCAAAAAACTTCAAAATGCATCTTGTGGTTCAATCTTACTACAACTATACAAATTAAAGTTTTATGCGTTAGAAACTCGAAAGGATAAAATACTCAAAGATTCAAAGTATAAATCTTTCATATAATGAAACTAGTTCATAGTTTTTCTCTTTCTACTTGTAATATAAACATTTCTAAAATAAATGTATTTTTTGATTGATCTTCGTATTTTCTGTATTTTTTTAGTGCCTTATTTTGCTTTTTTTGCAATACCTAGTGCCTTTTCCTGCCTCTTTCGCTATTTTGTTTTGCCTTTTTTTTAATACCTTTTTCGCTATTTTCTTTAGCCTTTTCTAAGCTATTTCGTTATTTTATTTCGCCTTTTTTATAGGTTTTTAGGTCCTAAAAATCCGTTCCCTGGTTATGACAGTATTGAAGTAAATGAGCTTTATGTTCATTTGCATAACATTTACATTCGATATTGAAGTTAATATGCGAACGTTCGCTACAATATTTATTGAGTAATTAAAAAAAAAATTACTTAAAAAGTTCTTAACTTGTCGATACTTTTCGGCATTCGCGATATTTACTCAGTACTTGTGAAAAAGTATCAAGTTCTCGATACTACTCAGTACTCATGAAAAGTATCGATATTCTGTACTGGGTACTCGTATCGTTCTATTACTACTCGTGAGTGTTTATTGCAAACTCTAAGTTGTCTACAATTCCATTTATCTCATCATAGTCTAAACCTACTGGTAAAGCGTCTTTCATATTTACTTAATTGTTGTTCTATTTTTTTATCTCATTTCAGGCACACTTTTTTATAGCCACTAACACAATATTCACAATAATATATATAATTAATATATGTAGATATTTATAAAACTTACTCCTAAGCTATTGATGACTTAAGGCTGCTTCCTTTGATCCTTGTTGATGTTCTGGCTGATGGCTGATTATCCCGCGATAACTCTAGGTGAAACTGTTTGTCGTTCCTACTTGGTGACTGTAGTTATCGCCCTTGAAGTTATCGTCCTTGCTTGGTGATTGTAGTTATCAATTTTTATTTTTTTTTTTTTTGTGATCCCTTCTAGGAAGGTCTAGGAAGGGAGGCTCTTCTATTCTGGAGGGTCTGGAATTCATAATCGCAGAATTGAGCTGAGTTATAAATTGGTTTTATTTATGTTATTGGCTGTACAAGCCTTTATTTATCGCGGCTCATCCTTTTCAGGATATTTTTAAAATGCGCGATTTTGTATTTCGTAAATTCGAAACACTCTCGGTTAATCCTTTAGGATACTTGTTTTTTTTCTCCTATTACGTTGATTGAAGCGCGTGATTTTTTATTTCGTGAATTCGAAACACTCGCGGCTAATCCTTTAGCATACTTGTTTGTTTTTCTCCTATTACGTTGATTGAAACGCGCGATTTTTTATTTTGTGAATTCGAAACTCTCGCGGTTAATCCTTTAGGATACTTGTTTTTTCTCCTATTACGTTGATTGAAACGCGCGAGCGCCACGTTGGGCGCCAATTATGTTTCCCCGTTTGGGAAACAGTAAAAAAATATGTTTTGATCCGCGGCCTCGCGGATTAATTAAAACACGAATTGAGTTAGTTCCGAACTTGGAAAAAGACTGCTCTTTATTTTCAATCTTAGCTTATTTGTAGCATTTACAATATTTATTTAACAATTAATTTCACAATAAGGCGTTGGCATTGCATCATGCTATGATGAAATGCCAATGTCTTGGACAAAGAAGTTATTTGACACTCTTGAATGGAATTTTCCATTCAGAGCGGAAAAAATATATCAAATTTCAATTTTTGACAAAGAAATCAAATGAGTCGTCAATTATGCCGCTGCATTATTGCTGAGTTTGCAAAATTGCATAATGAATCCGCAAGATACAAATTAAGAAGAAATATTGTTTATATTTACTACTGTGCCGCTATGTGTGGTCTGCCGTTAACTTGCATACTTCATGAATGCATACAACCGATTTCTACTGGGACGTATACACACTAGAGTGGTCCACGAAATCCTTTTTTTTATTATTTAGTGCTCACGCAAACTTGTGCTCCTTTTTCTAAAAAATGAAAGTACATAACATGATTTAAAAAAAATAATAAAACTTAGAGGTAGCGCAAGTCGCATTTTTGTTTTGCTTAAAATTACTCGTCCTTCAATCCGTGCGCACGCGAAATTCCTCTGGAAATTTAAGTGTTGTAAGATCTTATAATATGCTTTCGAGGCCTCTGAATACACTAGGAGAGTTATTTTTTCGATCCGGTTCTTACCTGTTTAGATAATACGAATAAATAATAAAAAAAAAGAGAAAAACCCCGCTGGCTGATGATGGTTGCTCAGTTGCCAACCGAAATGCATCGGTAGAAAATAAACAAAAAATTTGATTTACAAAATTAAATTGAGTTTTTATTTACGATATTTGCGGTCAAAAAGGTTAAAAAATAAAATTTATAAAAAACCCGAAATTGAACTTTAAATGTGATTATTTCTTAGAAAAAATGTATTTGATTTTGCGTCAATGATGATACGTATAGCCATAACCTTAGCGAACAAAATGAGTCATCGCAGAGGATTTCGCGTTCATTACTACTCGAGATATCGGCAAATTATTGAACCTGAATCTAGATGCGTGGCTGATGCCTGTGCGACGAGTAATTTTAAGCAAAACAAAAATAGACTTGAGCGACCTCTAAATTGTATTATTTTTTTTAAATTTAAAGTTATGTACTTTCAGTTTTTAGCAAAACGAACACAAGTTTGCGTGAGCACTGAATAATATTAAAANCAAGTTATGTACTTTCAGTTTTTAGCAAAACGAACACAAGTTTGTGTGAGCACTGAATAATATTAAAAAAAAAGGATTTCGTGGATCACTCTAATACACGCATATGCATATATGTACATATTTATGTGTATGCATGAAGGAATATTTATTCGGTCCGCCAAAAATAATGTGAGCAGGTCAGAGAAGTGTAATTATTAGGTACGTTCGTTTAAAATCTCCGGTAAAAAACATCCAGCAGAATAGTACGCAAACAGAAAACTTGCAGACACTTGCAAGTTAGACGAACAGCTGATGGAATTTTTGTTTACATTCAAAAGTATAAAAGAATGAAAAATGAGCGTAAATAGTTACTGACCCTTTTCAAACATGAAAATGATCGCTCTGCGTCGCAGCTAATGTAATGAATGTTCTACGTATATGCTATCTCCTCGTTTAGGTATAACACGTTTGTTCAAAAGGTCGGATGGATAACTACGTTCCAACTTGTTTTCAGAGCAACTCGTGGAAGTGCTAAAGATTCGAGGTCCGAGTTATACATTTTTTTTAAACGTTCTGATTTTTACGAATTTCACTGAAATTTACATAGCCGAATTCAGTAATAAATGTACATTTTTCGTGAATCCTTTCATATGCTTCACATCTTTTCCGCAATTCAGAATCAAGGTTGTCAAGAATGACGTTGAAGGTGTTTACTTTAGCAATAGTTATATTTCATTAACATAATACACTCTGTCTAGGCCATAAGTTATTGTTACGTGTATTATAGTGTGTCTAGATCATAAGCGGTTGTTTAATATTTCTAAGCATTTTGTCAAAAACAAGAGAAAAGACGCTTGAATAAAAATCGCATATCGGATATACCTCATCATCGAAGCGGATGTCTTTATTGGTTTTTATATATTTCTGTGGAAGCCATTCTGCTGCATCAGAAGTGGTCTGTGAATCTACATTTTATTACAAAATTTGAGATTACAATCAAAGTTAAGTGAGACCACAATTAAAGTAAAATTAAAAAAAAAAATGCAAATAAACACGATCCACCCGGAAACATACTCCCTACTTCAGCTAAAGGAGTGGTGAAAAGTTGTGGGAATTAGCGGAAGCGGCGCTAAGGCTTCGCTGGTGGCAAAGCTCAACGAGCTGACGGCGGAAGTTAAGGCATAGACGGGCGGCAACGTTGATCCGGATTAACGCCGCAATTGATCTGATCGAAATTGTGCCTTGACAGATGACAGTCATGCGGATTTACGAGCCGCGAGGTCGTAGGTTCGAATCCCATGGCCAGTAGAATATTCATTTAATTTCTTTTATTCATTCAATTATATCTATATTTTTTAAAAATTGTTTTTATTAGCTGTTTTTGACTTTTTTAGTAAAATTAAACTCTAAAAAATTAATTTAACTAATAATAAAAAACTGAAATAAGATAAAACAAACGAGAATAAAATAAAGTAAAATTGAATATATAAATCAAATTAAATTAAACAAAATTAAAGTAACAACAAAAGCAATTTTTTTTGCAGTCGCTCCAACCGAGGATCGAACTTGGGATCTGCAGGGTTGTAGCACGCAGCCCTCACCACTCGGCTCCCGCGAATGAAGTAGTTGGCTGCTTTGTTTGCTCAGGGAGCGTAGAACATAAAGAAAAAGCAAAATTACTTAGCGTGGACATTCACTTTGTTGTCGGTGATGCAGTCACCGTATTAATTCAAATAAGTTCTTATTCAATTTTAATTGGATTCCTATCTGGATTAGTATGGTGACTGCATTACCGATGAAAAGGTATATATTAGGGCTGTGCGATTAATTGATTACTCAAAATTTTAATTAATCATAAAGTAAATAACTAATAATTAATTGGAAATTATGATTACTCAAAAGTTCAGTTACTCGAGTAATCAAGATTTTTGATTAACCAAAAACAAAAATATTTGAGTAATTTGCTTTATGATTAATCAACATTTCGAGTAAAATGAGTAATCAACATTTCAACTCTTTACATATAAAGTAGTTGAAGTTCCTTGATACTCTGAGAACATCGTTTCTGTTTTCAAAAATTTAAACGAAAAATTTTTTTCTATACGGAATGTAAAAAAGAAAATAAGCATTTTCCAAAGCAAACTCTCTTAACGAGCAAAATTATTTTTTTTGAGTAATCATATTTCAATTAACTCGATTAATCATCGTTTTGAGTAATCAAAATCTTGATTACTCGAGTAATTGATTAACCTTATAATTGATTAACCAACTTGCTCGAGTAATCGAATAATCGCACAGCCCTAGTATATATCCATGCTAGTTTTGTACTTTCTTTGTATTCTACGCTCTCTGAGATTCGTCAGTGTTGTCATCGAATATTCGCTTGATCCGAGTTAAGTTTGGGAATTAACTCTTGGACTTAACCGGATCAACTGCAGTTAATTCCCGAGATAATTCCGAATTACCGAGTTGATCCAGATCAACGCTGCCGTCTGTTGTCCAGAGGTCAGCAGAGACAACGGTGAGCAAAAAAGGCAACGGAGTGAAAATTACGACCAACGGGATAAAATAACGGAACTAGACGATAGCGAAGTAGCGTACAAAATTGCGACGCAGGTGCAGTAACGGAAATAAGCGTCAGCAGAGGCGCAATTCCAAAAGAGCTGGCATATGTGGGCAACAACGAGGTAGTGTGTGAACAAAGTGGTGACGATGGTGCGATGTGCCTTGAAAGTAAAACTAGGCACTAACAGCGAACGAATCCGTCTTATTTGTTCATGTTCGATGTCATAAGTGGCGTGGTGGGCGAACAAATCAGAAGGATTTGAAAATTTTCAAACTCTTCTGATTTGTTCGACCGTTAGTGGCGCAGTTCGCGAACATTAACCCATGTGGCAATTTCAGTTTACTTTTAACTCATTTCGTCATATCAGGGTATTTTGAATCGTTGAAGTGCGTACATCGCAGGTCATTGTAAGTAAGCGATTTTTAGAAGATTTTTTTTTTCTGAAATTATGCAATTTGGAATAAGCTGCTGGAGAAGTAGAGGGAAGTAGACGAAACTACCACGATAGAAACTGTAAAAAAATATCACTAAAGTACCACGTTGTGGTACTTTGAAAATTCAGAATTCTTGTGGGATTAAAAAATGCAGCTTGAGGGCTTTTCGACGATGGATGATCCTTTGGAGGAATATATTAGAATATTAAGTTTAGGTTTGCATTTTAAATATTGTTTTTTTTTCAGTTAACAGTAGAATCTTAGCTTTTGATGTGTAATTCCTTAAATTGGAGAGTTCTACCTTTAAGCTATGTAGGTAATACCAGTTTTACCCAGAGTTGTGAAAAATGCATTAATTTTTAATGCATTAATGGTATTTAAAGCAATACTGTTAATGTAAAAAATTAATGCATTATTTATGAAATTTAATGCGAATGAATATTTCAATGCATTAATTCTGAAAAATGTAATGCTAATGAAATTTTTTTTCATTAAATTATCCAAGCGAATGCTAATGAAAAAATTTGAATGCACTAAAATGTTTAATACTTTTGCTCGTTTGCATTATTAAAAACTATTAAATTTTTTTTCTAGTAAAATATAAATAACCTCGTTTGGAAGGACTTGAAATAATCACTAATAGTTTTTTCAGGTTCATTATATTATGTGTATTTGTAGAAAAATTCTTCTAAACATTGTTAGATGTCTTATGAAAATGAACTTGACATAGTGAAAACCAGCCTTAACGTCCGTCACTATCTTTGTTGACCTTAAAATTCTACCCTCAATGTCAGCAAAGAATTTTTACTTCAAAATAAAATTAGTTAATAGGTTTTTAATGCTTGTTATAATTTTAATGCAATAAATTATTGCAATAGCATTCATTTAAACATTTTAATGTTAATACAAAAAAAATCATTAGCATTATTTCTTCGAAATTAATGCATTGAAATTTTCATTTACTTTAAATATCAAAAATTAATGCATTAATCCTTTTCATTTACATTAAAATGCTATGAATTAAAAAATTTAATGCATTTTTCACAACTCTGGTTTTACCTCCTAATCGACAGAAATATTTTCCAAAGCCAGCCCACCGTTATTCTCTCACAGTTGTGCTCAGAACTGGGTATGACTTATGTAGGAACTGCACTGGTCATAATCGCTTACGCTTCACGCCTGATTTGCTTGGAATTTTTTTTCTTGTTATTTTATTGCATGTGATTTGAAAATATTTTTCCCTATAAGAAAGTTTTAAAATTGAATTTCATTTGGGTTAACGCAAACACCAACTGTGAAAAAATTTCAACCAATACATTCCAACAAATTGGCAAATAAGCATACCCAATAAACATTGGACTTGGTTAACAATTCGAAAATGATTGGAAAACCATCCTTTTTTCGAGCCTCATCTTTGATAACTAATGTGGAATAGATTAGCGCATTCGAGGCGAGAACTAGGCCATTCTCCAGCAAAACGGAACCTTCGTTATCCAATGTATTTTTCCTTCGTTATGAATTCGAAATCCAGCCCATTATCGAATTGAAAATTTCATTAGAGAGAGCGATTGTCTTATATTTCCCTTCGAAAATGAGCTAGATTTCACTTCCTCTCTTGTTACTATGGTTTTTATTTTTTTCCGAACCCATCTCGAGTGTATTTCCAATAAAATATGAAGGTTGGAAAACTAACACTGGTTATGAGTTCGTTCTCGGTCCGATATGCATATTGGATATCAAAGGTCATTTTCATTTTCGAACGTTCGCCAAAATGTTTATAGGGTATTTAAATTTTTTGTTCTTTTTTAAGAACAATTCACTCGTACCCTTTCTTCCTTTTATGCGTTTTTCTTTTTTTTTTCACGCATAAATAACCAAACACACAACCTCATCCCCCGCCTCGTTGCTCCTGTTTACTCGCCGAAGTTCAAGTCCGATCTGATTTGTGCAACGTTAGTGGCGAAATGCTGATCGAACAAATGAGACTGATTTGTTCGCTGTTAGTGCCTAGCTTATTACCGGTAACCTAACGGAACGCAAAGAACTGGAGGTTTTAAGAAAAGAAATCCAGTTACTGAAACTAGAAAAATGTATACGAGAAAATAACACCAAAATGATGACAAATGAAGTTCCATTCGACGTAATAAAGGATATTATTCCGGAATACAACGGGGGCAATGATTTTGATCTGTGGCAGTCGCAGGCACAGCATTTTCGAACGGCATTACTCATCGATGACACAACGTTGGGCATCGTCATTCGTTTCACAGTAAAGGGTGCTGCATTAACTTGGTAAAACTCAAGGAGATTGTACTCCAACAGCGTTGACGAACTTTACAGCGAGATGAAGGTTATGCTCACAAAACACAAAGGTAGACTTGAGATGCGACGCAAGTTTTAAAGGCGACGGTGAAAATCTGAAGAAACGTTTTCCGAATATTACAACGAAAAGTGATTGCTGACGAGTTCATCGAGTACCTAATCGAGGGAATACCTGGTAAGGAGTTGCGAATTCAAGCAAAGCAAAATTCGCAACACCAAACGACTTGGTAAGGGCATTTCGCACCATTGAGCTATCACAACAGTCGAGTTTGAAAGCAACTACATGCACAGACGAAAGGCTACGTTGCTACAATTGCAACTGTACAGGGCACTTCGCGAAAGAGTGCAGGAAGCCAAAACGGGAAGTTGGATCGTGATATGCGTGTGGACAATAAGGGCAGCTAGCAATTGACTGCGGTAAATACAAGAAGAAGCGACGGATAATAAGTTTGTAAGTTATTTTAATATAAGTACGAGTGCGTTTGGATAACGTTATGAATTCTTATTTTTGATTAAACAAATTACATTAAAAGTAATTGGAAAAACCTATGTTTCGGTTAACGTGGTTCCTAGTGAGTCTAGTGGGTAGGGATTTTATACACGTAAGTAACGTAAAGTTGAAAATTGGAAATATTGAATTAATACACAAAATATCACAAGTTGATATTGAAAGCAATGTATATAAAGTTGATAACATTAACGAAGGTTTGATAGAAAATAAGAACGCACGTAATGTGAATATAGTTGCCGATACATCTGAAAGTGAGAGCACTACAACCTTTTGTCGGTTTGGGCCGAGACCAAAAAGCTTCTCCAATTGTTTTTTTCCTGTGCGCCAGTTGGTTATCCCGAGCGCAGACAGGTCCTTATGTACTTAGTCCTTCCATTGCGTTCGTGAGCGCCCTTGCTTTCGTTGTCCACCCATGAGGGCGGAGTCAAAGGATCTTTTCATCGGAGCGTCGTCGTCCATGCGTACAACATGTCCAAGCCAGCTAAGCGTTGTATTTTTACGAAAACCTGGCCGTAGATCTTGCGTAGAATGGTTCTCTCTAAAGCCCCCAAAGCCTTCTCATCATTGTTCGACATCTTCCAAGTTTCTGCGCCATACAAAAGAGCGGGCATGATGAGAGATTTGTAGAGCTCTGCTTTTCAATTTCCTACCGAGCCAAAAGTAGCACCTGTTGGCAAGAGTTATTCTTCACTTGATCTCCATGCTGACGTTGTTGGTGGTGTTTATGCTGAATCCTAGGTAGACAAAGTCCTTCACTACAAAGTTGTATCTGCCAACAGTGACGTGTGTCCCGAAACGCATGGACTCTTTGTATGTTGCCAGAAGGTACTTTGTCTTGCCCTCGTTCACCGCTAGACCAACCTCTCTAGCTTATTTTTCTAAACTGCAGTGGATACGTGTGTTTGAGACCTACGATGTCGATATCATCTGCATACGCCNCCTTCTTTTTCTAAACTGCTGTGGATACGTGTGTTTGAGACCTACGATGTCGATATCATCTGCATACGCCGCCAGCATCTTTCTTTTGCTATATATGGTGCAGCTGCAATTTAGAGTGGCAGCCCTTATTACGCTTTCCAGCATCACATTGAAAAAGTCGCACGAGAGGGAATCGCCTTGTCTAAAACCTCGATTTGTTTTAAACGGCGCGGAGAGGTACTTCCCAATTTGGACGGTGCTGAAGGGATCCCAAATTTGTACATGGCGTCGTACAGGCAGCTCCTCTGCATGCTATCAGAAGCAGCTTTAAAATCGACAAAAATATGGTGTGTGTCTTTTTGCTTATCTAGAGTCTTCTCCAGGATTTGACGTGCTGTGGAAATCTGGTCAATGGTGGACTTACTAGGTCTGAAGCCACACTGATGAGGTCCAATCAGCTGGTTAGTGAACGGTTTCAGTCTTTCACACAATATCGTCGACAGAACCTTGTATGCAATATGAAGAAGGTTTATTCCGCGATAATTGGCGCAAACGGCGGGATCTCCATTCACACTGTACACTGAGATTCCAGTCTTCGGGCAGGTATTCATCAAACCAAATTCTGCTTAAAACCTGGTACATGCGTCCCTACGGTAAAAAAATGAAGTGGACATTTGAAAACAATAAGCCATTCAGTTGTACTCCGAGAAGACAAGCGTATAGTGAAAAGGCAGAAAGTTTTTGAGTTAGTGCAAAATAGATTGGAATTGCGTTTAGATAAGTGTGAGTTTCTTCAGTCAAAAATTTAAAATTTAGGGTACGTTATTACAAGCGAGGGAAAAAGGGCGGATAAAATAGGACTGAAAACTATAGAAAATTTCGCTGTGCCGACAAAGGTTAAGAAGGTCCAAAGTTTCTTGGGGTTATGCTCGTATTTTCGCAGATTCATAAAAGATTTTTCAACAGTAGCGAAGCCTCTATATAATATCGCGAAAAAAGAGAAAGTGGTAAAGTAGAAATAGAAGCTTTTGCAACGCTTAAGAGAAAACTAATAGACTCACCTGTGTTAGCAATATATGACCCTAAGGACATAACCGTACTGCTTTGCGACGCAAGTGCGTTGGGATTTGGGGCGATATTGTTTCAAAGGAAAATCGGCAAAAAGTTACACCAAGTGTTTTATTTTTCTAAACGAACAACTGACTTTCAAGCTAGGTACCATAGCTTCGTATTGGAAACATTATCAATAATTTACGCACTAAAAAGATTTAGGGTTTACTTAAAAGGCATTCGGTTTAAGATAATCACAGATTTCAATTCTCTGACACTAACCCTTAATAAAAAAGATATTAACCCAAGAGTCGCCTACAATCTTGAACACATGGCGGGCAAGAGTTGGCAACACGTAGATGCTCTGGGTAGGGTAAATAATGTTTTAATGATAGAGAAAAATACTTTTGAGGAAAATTTAATTATCAGCCAAGGCAGAGACGAAAAAATTAGGAAATTAAAAAAGAATTACAAAATACGGAAAGTAGTCTCCATGAAATTAGAAATGGCGTTGTCTATAAAGAATGGGGAAAACTTGTTGTTTTTAGTACCAGTTTCTATGGAAGAGCATGTACTGTACAAATACCATGATGACGGAAGCAATTAGTAAGAGTACTTGGTTTCCGAATACTAGAAAATATATAGAAAACTGTTTAAAATGCATAACATTTTCAACGAAAAGCGGAAAAAAGATCCAGCCTTTTGAGATGGTTCGATCATTACAGACCTATTAACAGCAAAGATACAAAGTACCGACACGTCTTAGTGATAATAGATGTATTTACGAAATTTGTTCGTCTTTATCTAGCCAAAACAACTGCATTAAGAGAAGCAAACACAGCACTTAAAGATTATTTCAGAGCGTATAGTAGACCAAATCTTATAGTATCAGATAGGGGAACATGTTTCACTTCAAACGAGTTTAATTGTTTTTTGGAAACAAGTAATATACAGCACATAAAGACTGCGGCTAACCGCCCACAAGCGAATGGACAAGTAAGTAAGTACGAAATTGTAAATAAAACCCTAGGACCGATGATGGCTAAAATTATAAATTTAGAAAAAGGTATAAGCTGGGAAAAAGTTTTGGATTCAGTAGAACACGCCATTAACAATACAATGCATAAGTCCATAAGAGAGCATCCAAGTATAGTGCTGTTCGGTTTTAGTCAGAAGGGAAAAGTTATAGATAGCCTGAAAAAAAAAACGTTTTGAAGTTGAGGCATCCAACAGAGATTAGAAATATAAAAGAGATAAGAGAAGAAGCGGAAGAAGTTCAAATCAAAGCTCAAGATTACAATAAGAAGCATGCAGATACAAAGAGAAGAGATGCTTATAAGTTTAGGTTAGGCGACTACGTAATGATTGGCAACGTAAATACTCAGTTGGGTGTTTCGAGTAAGCTAGGTCCCAAATTTAAAAGGCCGTATAAGGTTACAAAAATATTAGCAAACGATCTGTATATCGTAGAAGATGTGGAGGGTTTTCAGCAGACACAGATACGATATAAAGGAGCTTGGTCAGTTTACAGTTTAAATTGGTATACATAATTGTACATCTGGCGTCAAAACAAGAAACATGACTAAAGAAAGACAAAGTAGTCAGTAGGCATTGTAAAGTCACAATCGGGAGATTTTCTAAGTCAGGATGGTCGGGTTGTGGCAATAGTTATATTTCATGTACATAATACAGTCTGTCCAGGCCATAAGTATATGTTACGTGTATTATAGTAGGTGTGTATAGTAACATTTCCAGTTAAAATAGCAGTGAGAGCGTAAAAGCAAAATAGGGCGTATAATTGAGAAGCGAAAACTAGCAGAAAAAGACATTGAACACAAAACTATTAAAAACTTGCAAGTAAACAGTTGTTGCACTGTTTTGACATTTCTACTGTAAACATTTTACAATTAATAAATTATTTTTAGACTCTTTAAATAACACAATCGGCAATAACGCAAAATGTGCTTTATTTCACTTTTAAATGGGAAATAATACCAAAATCTGAGTTTTGCTTTATTTCCAACAAAGGTTGGAAATAACACAAATTTTGCTTTATTTCCCATTGCTTATTTATACTATTTGTAAAAAAAAACAGTTTACTGGCAGAAGGAAAAATAACTTTGTTTATTCCAAAAATACAATTAAACCAAGGCACATTGAATAGGTAATATCAGTATAGCAGCTGATTTGATTTTTTTTCAAATTACCCTGCAAACCAAAGTTCCCGAAATCTTAAGGAAATCGTTAGGAGTATCTCATTTCTGTAACCATTTTTTTACGAATTTTCAAAGAAAATTATATGAAGTGGTTGACACGAACTCGTAAAGAAATTCCTGTACGAAAAATAAAGAAAATTCTGGAAAATTTCTGAAAGATATTCTTCACATAGCAGCATTATTTTCGTTGCTTCACAGATTTTCTTCCGAAATTTCGTAAAAGAATGGAAGTGTGCGTAATTTATTTCATTTTAGAAAATTGGGCAAAATATCGAATTAAATCTTAACGAATTCTTTAAAATTTCTTTACAATGCAGAATACTCTGAAAAAATGATTTGCAGGGTATTTGTTCTCGAAAATGTCAAATATTTTACATTTCTTCTCACAAAAATTCTAAATTGTTAAAATCTATTTGCATGTGAAACATTTTCCATTCAAAACCAGCGATTAAATAGCAGCTTTTGGAAAGCTCGCCCAACTCAGCAGCACAATCGCTGATTACTGGGCCTGGCTAAGGATGGATCAATGCTTCGAGAAGCGAACCAATTTACTAAGAAAGAAAGTTGCAACAATTTTCATTTTTTCAGTTTAAATTTTTAACCTTTTTCGTATTTCGCATGGCACGCTTTGATGTAGAAGAAAAAATCAGAACAGTTTTTGGCACCTTCGATACCAGAAGCAACAACAAAATACAGGCAAATGTTGTTTTTGCTAAAATGCTCTAAACCTGTTTTATAGGCCTTGAATTAAACAAAAAATGTGATATAATTCATATGAAGAAAGTAATATTCACAAAATATCTTTACTAACAAAATATAGGAAAAGCATCGTCTTTAAAAACTGCTCCGCTTTTGTATGAATTGTTTCTGCATGCTTTTTAGTATGTTAAAAACATTGCTGGAAAACCTTAAAATGTTTGCATGGAACCATGTCGCAATAAACAGATGAAGTAATAAAACGGCTTTCTCGCTTTATTTTCTGGCATTCGGCTGCCTTATGGACACATTTTATAGGCGAATTTTCAACTAAAGCAGTCACCTGGTAAATTCCACTATGGGTGGGATGCATGCAATAACACCATACACAATAATTCGCGCGCGAACGCGGACCGCCGCGACGCCGGGCACTTTCAAAATTGTATACTTACAAATCCGTCCATTTAACTTGTTCATTTGCAACTTTTTGTCAAATGTAACTGGGTGACTACCTACATATGTGCACTATTTTGCTGTATTAATCAAATTGTTAAGTATAAAAGTTGGTTTTATTGCTCAACGAGAAATGAAATAAAGCAAATTTGTGTTATTTCACATTCAATTGGGAAATAACACAAATTTGCGTTATTGCCGTTTGTGTTATTTCACCCCCCTCCTCATCTTGTGATTCGCCAGCCTGTAACTTTCTCCTTCTACTGTAAACAGTTGTCTGATATTTAGGGTGGCCAGATGCGCTGATTTAATCAGTACGTGTGCTGATTTTTTTCTATTGTACTGATTTTTAGGAGCCCGAAATCAGTACGCAAAATCTACTGAGTTTTTGAGTTTGTACTGATTTTGTACTTATTTTTACATTTAATAATTTTGTAAATTCGTGTAATTGACATTTACTTGCGGTTTACATGTTCAAAACAATGGTTTTTGACAACTCATACATGTGAGCAGATTAAAGCATTAATTAAATTTAAACCCTTATTAAAAAGGTGTCAGCGTGCAATTGTTTCGTTTCCTAGGATTTCGCAAAATAACAAACTGTTTGGATTCAACTCAACCCAATTTCACGATTTGCAGGTTTTACAGGATTTACAGGGAAAGCTGGTTTCGCCATTAATAAATCTTATGAAAGGTGGTGGTGAGTTAATCATACATATATTAAGTACACTGAGAAGATGACAATAAAATGTAATCTTTTGATGATAATTAAACATCCACTGAGAAATCGGCTGTCAGTATTTCAAACTTAAGACGACTACTGCTACGGTGCAATGTAAGTTCTAAAAATTTGGAAAAGGTGCAATTTACCCACTCTTGGATATGATATATGTAGCTTTACTTTGATTTTTGATGTTCGACCACCTGTAATTTTACTTTATTTTTGGCGATAATTCGGTAATATACCTTTTAGTCAACATTTTAATGTGAATGTTGTATTTAATAAGCACACCAACTAAATATGTTTTATCAATGTTATTGTGGCTTATTAGCATTTTATTTTTAATATTTTTATTGAGCTTTGTACCACGATTGTTTATTAGGAAAAATTGAAAAAGCAACAAAGTCTAAGCGGTAGTCCCTGCTGAAGTCTAGAAAAGATAAGTCTGATGAGGAGATGTAGTGATCTCCGAAATAGCTGCTATAACTTCTACCGCTTAGACTTTGTTGCTTTTTCAATTTTTCCTAATAAGCAATCGTGGTACAAAGCTCACTAAAAATATTAAAAACAAATATGTTTTAAATTTGTAGCTTAAAATATGCAAACAGATTCTGACTCGAGCTCGTCTTCTACTGAAACTGAATGGGCTAAAAAATTTTTTTATTTTCTCAATTCTTATAAATTTTCTAGAAAGTTTGAGACTTCAACTCACATGTCTTTTGTTATTGAATTAACTATATTTTTATAAAATTAAATTTTAACTAAATTAAGTAAGGAAAGAAAAAATTTTCAAAACCTGTCAATACATTTTACTACTATTTTCCTGATCACAGCTTTACATACATACGTAATACCATTGATTTGTTTTTAAAGTAATGAATTTTTGTATTGATAAT
This sequence comes from Rhagoletis zephyria, assembly GCF_001687245.7. Taxonomy (NCBI): domain Eukaryota; kingdom Metazoa; phylum Arthropoda; class Insecta; order Diptera; family Tephritidae; genus Rhagoletis; species Rhagoletis zephyria. The sequence goes on along the minus strand of NW_016162406.1, from coordinate 16,641 downwards.
ACTATACGTATTTAAAAGTCTATTAGTTATTTTTTTTAATTAATGCGCTGTTATTTGGTTGCTATATTGTTAATAATAAAAAATACTCTTAAAAATTAGCTGATTTTTATGGCTCTGTACTGATTTTTGATCCCAACAGTACTGATTATGTCCCTTTAATATCTGGCCACCCTACTGATATTCTACGATGATATCTACTACTTTGATCTTTCTTGTATATAGGAAAATCTAAAAAATAGGTACACTTTCAAAATAAAAATTTTAATTTTTAAATTTGTGAGCACACCTATGTTTTATATATCGTTTTATTCGTATTCTCTTAATAAATCGACTAATATAAGTGTAATTCATTTTCATCAAGTGCTTCAAAAGTTGGACGAGGAATAAATATGAAATAGAAAACAAAAGAACCCTGTGGGGAAAATCTCTAGTTCTGAACTGGTGCGCTTCTAGTACATTTAGACCCAGTACTGGTTCGCGATAAATCTCTTTTGCTTGCAAGCAACTGGCGAACTTAACATGGCGATGTCCTAGGAAGTGTCAATTGCCCCCCGCTGCATCCCTTTTTCGATAGTTCCGAACTAGAAAGAAAAAAGTATCATGATTTTTCAATCTTTTTGGTTCATCCGTGGCGCGATTTTAAATTATTTTGGAAGAAATGTGTTTTCAATTTGAAATTAAATTTGTTTGAATGAAGAAATGTACGTTTACATACCTTTAGCTGTAGCTGAGTTTGCAGAGGTGCTCGCTGTTATTTATTATATTCCAGACGGTCCCAAGATGTTGAAATGTTAACACAAATTTTAGTTTTGTATTACCAAGCTATGAAAAAGCATCTGCGAAGCACAGAATAGAAGCGTATTTGAACGAAAAAGACGCCGAACACATATCTATGTAAAGTAAACAAGTCCCCCGCTGCATCCCTTATTCGATAGTTCCGAACTAGTTCTAAATTCGACAAATAAGATCTAGTTCGTTCTGCATCCCCTTTTCTATAGTTCCGAACCATTTCTAAATTCGTCACTTTAGATATAGATTTCTAGTGAAAAAATGAAAAAAATTATTTAGTTTGGATAGGCTTGTCTGATCTGTTCTTTTAGTGTAAATAAAACGACGTTATTTCACTTACGGCCCAACGTTTCGCTAATCTTCTTAGCGGCGTGTTTATTTTATTATCTGTTACAAAAATATAAATACATACATATATATATGATAGTAAGTAAAGGAACAAATACACATACATATACATAAGTACATATAAAAATTGCAAAAGAACATCTGAGATATTGAACACAAAAAATACTCACATAAAATTCGTCATTAAATGAACTAAATCTACTTTAATCCATACCACCTTCTGTGGTAGCTTTGTCTAAACTAAAAACTAAATTTGAATTCTATAAGCATAACAAGTAGGCGGTAGAAATGTCATCGGTGTCTTCTTTTTTGTTTATTGTGTTTCCCCTTTTTTGAAAGATCCTTAAACTTTCTAATGTGTATCTGGTTTTTTCTCGTTTTTCTATGTCGATTATTTTTGTGTTTGCTAAATCTGCTGAGTGCCCAGTAGTTCGTATGTGTTGTGAAAGCGCTGTACTAGTTTTTTGTTTTTGTATATCTGTTTCTTGTTCGTTTAATCGCGTGCCTAGGGCTCGCTTAGTTGTTCCTATGTACACCTTTCCGCATTCTTCGTTCTCCTTACCATTACATTTAATTTCATAAACTACGTTACTTTGTTGTTGAGCATCTATTGAGCATTTTGTTTTTGTAAACACTGTGGATAATGTGTAATTAGATTTGTATGCAAGTGTTATGTTTTGTTGTTTTGCAAAGTCGCGGCCGAAGTTTTCGGTCAGCTTTGGAATGTATGTGACACTGTGGTATCTTTTTGTTGTGTTTATTGCATCTGTGCTTGAAATTCTCTTTTGATGATTGTTTGTTTGCATTATTTTTTGTTTTATTAAGTTGTGTATTAAATGTTCAGGGTAGTTGTTGCTTTTTAGGATCTTCTTAATTTTTTCAATGTTTGCAGACAAGCCTATCACAAACTAAAAAATTTTCACAAAATACAAACTGATCGGATATACATAAATAAAGAAAAAAATTAGTTTTTTTAAAGTACCACTTTTCGCCGATTTTGGACTGGCGGGGATCTAGTTCCTATCGGACTGGTTCCTTTTTGGCGATAAGGACCTAGTACGGAACTAGAAATTTGATTCACCAGTCCGCGGTTTCCCTGCAGGGAATAAGCTGGGTTCAAATTACGCTGTTCAAGTTGTAAACTTTGGGCAAAGATTTTGAAAGTTGAACTCACTTAATTGGCACGTTCTAAATTCAATGGCATGCCCCGTTTCACCAGACTGGCTCCGGTTTTCGAGATACCGGTACTTGAAAATTTGATTCAATTTTAACTACTTAATAAATAACTCCCTCAGTTTTGAAGTTATTTTACTAAAATTTTGCACATAACAGTTTTTTAATATTACCTTAATTATTCCTTAAAATTATCGAAATAGGTTCACAATAACATATAGCTCCAATACAACTGATTAATCAGATATGTGTTTTTGCGCTATAACTCTATCTTCATATCTGAATAATAAATTGTATGCGTGCTATATGTTAAATTGAACCTACACTAAACTTTATCCTGTTTAATTGGAGGAGTTATAAAACAACGTATCTGATCAATCAGTTGTATGGGAGCTAGATGTTCTAGTGAACCGATTTCGATGATTTTATGGAATAGTTAAGGTAATATTAAAAAACGGTTATGTTCAAAATTTTAGTAAAATATCTTTAAAACTCAGGGACTTTTTTATAAAATAGTTTAGAATTTAAGCAAAGTTTCAAGTACTGCTATCTCCAAAAGTGGAGCCAATAGGGTAAAACTGAGGACGCCATTGAGTTTAGAAGGCTCCAATTAAGTAAGAGCAACTATCAGAACATTTGTCGAAAAAAAATTTCCTTTGATACCACTTGAAATATTCTGACTAAAAGAAGCAGAGCATCATTTAAAGTAGTAAATCAGGGTTTTTACACACTTCTATAGACGAATTTTGTAACGTAGCTTCGCCTACGCTACAATAACATACTCGACATCACCCTAGCATACGCCTTACAACTGCACATAAGTACAAATATATAAACATACGTACATACATACTGGTAGACGTACACAAAAACTAACATACCAACAAGGCTAAAAGCACCCCTACCCCTCAATAACCTAAAATACCCCTCAGGCAACACTCCAAAAACCATTATGGGCTAGACCCATTTTTGGATACGGTCTCAAGGAGACAGGGGGCGTGGTCCGTTTGGGCTTGCCCAATTCCGAGCACCCCTGCCCAGGGATGATAAATGAGTTTTTTAATTTTGTACCAAATGGCCAAAAAAAAGTGTACTAAATAAGCCGAGAAAGTACCAACATTTAAAAGACCATACATACATAGTTACAAACCGTTAGTACAACCCGCTTAAGTAACCAACATTTTTGGGCAATGTGAATTTTTGAATGTAATCTGAAGAAAATCTCTCTCTTAAGTACCTCCTCGCTTATTTACCCAACCCGCTTAAGTACCTCAATTTTTTGTACCCCATTTACCATTTTACCCATAGTTGCCAACTTGGTGCTTTAAGCACTAGATTTAGTGCTGTTTGAAAATTAAAACGCCAAAAAATATTATTTAGTGCCAAGTGCCTTGTTTAGTGCTTTTTTTCTGAACTAAAATTACTCCGATATAGTTAAAAACCTGTAATCATGTTTAAATATTTAAAGCTGTGGCAGCACTGAATTTACAAAAATCTACAAATTTAAATGCACTTAAATACAACCATGATTGATAAAAAGCTGAACTTGCAAACCCACCTTGTTCAATTCTATTCGCGTTGAAAATGCTAGTAGATATGCGAGTAATGCGGCGTTTTTGCTGCGTTTAAAATGCAACATTTAGCACTTTCGAACATATTTTTTCGAAGAGCGTTCATGCTATCGCATTTAGCTAATGTAAATTT
>NW_016162406.1:0-12602 GCF_001687245.7 Rhagoletis zephyria | reverse complement strand
TATTCAATAGTTCCGAAATAGTTCTAAATTCGACAAATAGGATCTAGTTCGTTCTGCATCCCTTTTTCTATAGTTCCGAACCAATTCTAAATTCTTTAGATATAGATTTGTAGTGAAAAAAACTGAAAAATTAGTTTCTTAAAAGTATCACTTTTCGCCGATTTTGGACTGGTGGGGATCTAGTTCCTATCGGACTGGTTCCTTTTTGGCGATAAGGACCTAGTACGGAACTAGAAATTTGATTCACCAGTCCGCGGTTTCCCTGCAGGGAATAAGCTGGGTTCAAATTACGCTGTTCAAGTTGTAAACTTTGGGCAAAGATTTTGAAAGTTGAACTCACTTAATTGGCACGTTCTAAATTCAATGGCATGCCCCGTTTTACCAGACTGGCTCCGGTTTTCGAGATAACGGTACTTGAAAATTTGATTCAATTTTAACTACTTAATAAATAACTCCCTCAGTTTTGAAGTTATTTTACTAAAATTTTGCACATAACAGTTTTTTAATATTACCTTAATTATTCCTTAAAATTATCGAAATAGGTTCACAATAACATATAGCTCCAATACAACTGATTAATCAGATATGTGTTTTTGCGCTATAACTCTATCTTCATATCTGAATAATAAATTGTATGCGTGCTATATGTTAAATTGAACCTACACTAAACTTTATCCTGTTTAATTGGAGGAGTTATAAAACAACGTATCTGATCAATCAGTTGTATGGGAGCTAGATGTTCTAGTGAACCGATTTCGATGATTTTATGGAATAGTTAAGGTAATATTAAAAAACGGTTATGTTCAAAATTTTAGTAAAATATCTTTAAAACTCAGGGACTTTTTTATAAAATAGTTTAGAATTTAAGCAAAGTTTCAAGTACTGCTATCTCCAAAAGTGGAGCCAATAGGGTAAAACTGAGGACGCCATTGAGTTTAGAAGGCTCCAATTAAGTAAGAGCAACTATCAGAACATTTGTCGAAAAAAAATTTCCTTTGATACCACTTGAAATATTCTGACTAAAAGAAGCAGAGCATCATTTAAAGTAGTAAATCAGGGTTTTTACACACTTCTATAGACGAATTTTGTAACGTAGCTTCGCCTACGCTACAATAACATACTCGACATCACCCTAGCATACGCCTTACAACTGCACATAAGTACAAATATATAAACATACGTACATACATACTGGTAGACGTACACAAAAACTAACATACCAACAAGGCTAAAAGCACCCCTACCCCTCAATAACCTAAAATACCCCTCAGGCAACACTCCAAAAACCATTATGGGCTAGACCCATTTTTGGATACGGTCTCAAGGAGACAGGGGGCGTGGTCCGTTTGGGCTTGCCCAATTCCGAGCACCCCTGCCCAGGGATGATAAATGAGTTTTTTAATTTTGTACCAAATGGCCAAAAAAAAGTGTACTAAATAAGCCGAGAAAGTACCAACATTTAAAAGACCATACATACATAGTTACAGTGAAACCCGCTTAAGTAACCAACATTTTTGGGCAATGTGAATTTTTGAATGTAATCTGAAGAAAATCTCTCTCTTAAGTACCTCCTCGCTTATTTACCCAACCCGCTTAAGTACCTCAATTTTTTGTACCCCATTTACCATTTTACCCATAGTTGCCAACTTGGTGCTTTAAGCACTAGATTTAGTGCTGTTTGAAAATTAAAACGCCAAAAAATATTATTTAGTGCCAAGTGCCTTGTTTAGTGCTTTTTTTCTGAACTAAAATTACTCCGATATAGTTAAAAACCTGTAATCATGTTTAAATATTTAAAGCTGTGGCAGCACTGAATTTACAAAAATCTACAAATTTAAATGCACTTAAATACAACCATGATTGATAAAAAGCTGAACTTGCAAACCCACCTTGTTCAATTCTATTCGCGTTGAAAATGCTAGTAGATATGCGAGTAATGCGGCGTTTTTGCTGCGTTTAAAATGCAACATTTAGCACTTTCGAACATATTTTTTCGAAGAGCGTTCATGCTATCGCATTTAGCTAATGTAAATTTACGCGANTCCCTAGTATATACATATGTTTTTGGATTTTCTGTATAAAAATCATGATATAAAACATGGCGTGTCGAAGGTGGANTAATGTAAATTTACGCGAGTTCGAAATCGTATGCTTTTGACAAACAACCGTGTTCCAGTCGCTTATTCAGATCCGTATCTATTACGATCAATTCTCACGCAGAAGATAATGTGCAAAAAACCCTACTGAAAAGGAAAAAACAAATTTTAAACCAAAAATTCGATACAAAAACTTGAATTGTTTTAATCATAACCGAACTTTTGTTTGTGTATATATTCATTTGTTGGTGCTGTCAATTAAAATTTCCTTNATCAACAAAAGCATACAAGTTACACTTATTATCTAAGTGCTAGTAGTATCAAAAATTTTCAAAAAGACCCGTTGCATTTAACGGAATGGAAGTTTCTCAAAAATATTTCCTTTTATAGAAATAAACAAGTTAATAGCAGTGCTCTCGTACCTAAAATCTTGCAGAGTGGGGGAAATCGAGAGCGCAAAATGACACTGGAATCTGCCACTTTCTGCTGGAAAAAATTTTACCTGCGAAAGCTTACAAGTAAAAAAGTCTGCTGACCACACACTTGTGTTCGTGAATAACAAAACAAAGGAAGAAAAGTATAGTTTAGTTGTTTACTATTAATCTCTAATTTTCTAATTTCTGTGCGTTAACTATGGCTGCCATATAAAATGTTTCAACTGTACCATATTTTTCCCAGAAATATACCAAAATAGATAATAATGCTGAAAGGTTCTGACCGAATTTGTCAGTTGATCGTTAAAACGAAAATGGGATAATCNTTGAGCCAAAAACTTTTGTGTATTCATTTATGTATGCATTCTTGTAAGTATTGTTAAGTTTTTGTTTTTGTTAAATACATACAAATTGTTATGAAAAAAGCATCCATTGATTCAAAACCATTTGGTGNCCAGTATTGGTATTGTCGTTTTCATACGCCCGATAGATGTACTATTGTGAATGACCGTGGTTTTTGTTTACTTTATTTTGTGAAATTGAGAATGAGCAATAAAATAAAAATTAAAGGACNACCTATAATTTTCCTCTTTTAAGTGCTCTTTTAAAACTCCTTAAAAAATTTACGTATTTTGAATCTCAGGGGCAGCGATACACGCCTTCGGCAAAAAAATTATAAAAAATTCACGGTAATTTTTAGCCACTTGANCTCCAAGTTTTTGGTGCTTTTTGAAAATCAAAAGTTGGAAACACTGATTTTACCTATAATTTTCCTCTTTTAAGTGCTCTTTTAAAACTCCTTAAAAAATTTACGTATTTTNTTCGCCCGTTTTAGACCTGTGATGATTTAATGAACATAAAATACATCAATGCCAAGCACCCCGGCGCTACACACGACTCCATGGTTTTTCAAATGTCGGGATTAAAAAGACAATTGGAGTCAATGTATAACCGTGNGCCTATAATTTTCCTCTTTTAAGTGCTCTTTTAAAACTCCTTAAAAAATTTACGTATTTTGAATCTCAGGGGCAGCGATACACGTCTTCGGCAAAAAAATTATAAAAAATTCACGGTAATTTTTAGCCACTTGAANACGCCTTATTTGCTAACACCTTATAGGAATCCTGAAGAAGGTTCAGTAGAAAGTTTATATAGCTCTAAAGCACTCTAAAGTAAGGAATATTATTGAAAGGACGATTGGGGTTTTAAAGAGTCGGTTTCGCTNTCTGAGAAAAAAATTTTAATTTTCATGAATTTTTTTCTTCAAGTGTTCTATAAAATCTTTAGCTTAGGTTTACATGGTATTTGTTAGGGAATGAACTGTATTTTAATCGAAAAATCTTAAATAAATACGTATGCTTCATTAAATGTTTATGTTTTATTCAAGGATTTACATATTTATGTAAGTTAACAAAAAGATGTAACTACATCAATAATTATGTTCGCTTAAGTACCCGCATGGAGGNCTCTTGTTTGCATTGATTTTTACTATATTTCTGTTGGATAATGGATAATATCCAAAACCAATCGAGTGGCAACACTCTCATTATTTTGACAGCTGTTCGAACTAACGTCGAGTGAGAAGTTGAACAGGAACCGCAGCACACGCTCGTGAATTTACAAACCTCTTTATTAATAATTGTTNAAAAGCTGACATTTTTCGTGAGGTACTTAAGTATATATATGTATATACTAGGGTGGCTCAATTAGTAGGTCAATTAAAAAAGTTGTATCATATCCTTGCGATTCTGGTACTATGGACCATAACAAACATTTTCGCCCAAGGAACCATACCTCTAAAATCATTTTCGAGCCTGCCAAAATTTNTCAGACAAGTATAAATTTGGTTGATCATGGCGAATACAGTTGAGCAAGTTTTAACCCGTCTGCTGGTGCAACAAAGTGAAACGCAAAAAGCTACACAAGAGCTTCTTCAGAACGTAGTGTCTCAAATTAACACGAAACGCCCACTTGTTGCAGCAGCACCCTCATACAATGGTTTCAACCGAGAACAGCTGATGGACATTCTATCAAAACAAATTAAAGAATTTGTACATGCACCTGAAGAAGGCAATACGTTTGAAACTTGGTATACAAGGTATCAAGACATATTCGAAGAAGATGCTAAACAACTCAGTGATGCAGATAAAACTAGGCTTTTGCTACGTAAGCTCAGTTCCGCAGTTTACCAGCAGTATGCACATTAGACCGTTCGTTATTTTAACTATTTTTTTAAATATACAGTTTGCCGGGCTTGAAAAGATGTATTTTGGTCTAAAAATAAGCTGTGCAAAATTTTATTCGAATATAATAACTCTAAGTACTTGCGCGTTGCATTTGAAAATTTAGAAAACCATATGCATTCTGGGAAAAAAATTTTTAACAAAATAGTTGAAAGTCGTGAATTTTATAGTCATTTGCCATGTAAAATAACCTACACAATCTGAATATGAGGTCAAAAATTAAAAAGGTAGAATACGTTTTAAGAATTTGCGAAATTATCGTTTTTTTCAAATTGAGAAAACAGCATTTTCAATTTTTTCCAAAAATATCCGGTTGTGATTATCACACCACAAAAAGATCTCCACCAGATTAAAGGTCTTTGAAATCCCTACGAACCTGCTATACAATGTTTTGCAATCAAATTATCAGTTTAAGAGTTATCTGCCAATTTATTAGTGAAATCGGACACAATTTTAAGTCGCATCGTTATTCTACTGTGAATTACACCTAAAAGCTGCAAACTTTTTGTTCTTATTTTTATGCTATGTTAAAGCTTATTTAATTTCAAAGTATATAGATCCAAATTTTTTGCAAATCGATTTGAAAATAGAAAAGTTATAGCAAATTTAGTAAATGACATTGGATTCAAGCAACGTATCGATACTGTACAGCACATTTGATTGTAAAATAAATTAAAATATCATTTCCAGTGGCATGTTATGCACATCGCAATTAGAAAAACAGCTGACAATAGGTTTGTTTCATTAAGCAATAGTTTTAAATATTTTTTAAAAATTGTTACAAATTATCATGCTTTGGCTAGCAAAAAAGTTGATAAAATAAGATAAATTGAGATAGCAAAATAACGTTTGATTTTTAGATAAGGTTTGGAAGTTTCTGCGGGATACATTTATACTTGTAAAACTGAAACAATGGTACTTATTGAATGTATTATGTATTTATATTATGATCCTTATTTTCAAGTAATACTACGCTCAAAATAATGTCTAATAACCGCTTGAAAAGCTCATCTGGTCAACCTAGTGCCCAGTAGCCAAATTCAATAAAATGTGGCCAAATTTGATAAGAAAAGAATATTTCAGAAAAAGCTTGTAAAAAATAAAACTATATTTCATGATTTTTTAATAAACAAGTGCCGATTTATTGTGTGATGTATATTGTTTTCGATATGCTTCTACAAATTGAAGCAGCGATTGTGTTTGCTCCTCATTTTTTGTCAATATTCGATTGTAATCTTTCATAAATTTAACACCCCGCTCAGCTGTGTCATTTACAACGAATAAATCTCGACAAAATTCGAGAGCGTCTATATAATCTTCATTTTTTCCCCATTCGGATGGATCCATCCGTAAGAAGTCAGAAGACAAACCAAAGGCAACGAAGAAATTTTTAGTTTTGTAGGACACGAAATCTCTAATAGTTTTGCCAATCAAGAGAACGGGATTTGAAATTACTCTATCTTCACTGAATTTTACGTTTGGCTCAACTGCTTGCAGTGCCTTCACCATTTCTCGTTTTTCCTCCACTGGCACATCATTTTTCAAAACCGCATTGGATACCACTGCATCAGTTTGGGCGTACTCAATTTCATTTTGTAAAAATTTTAAATCTTGCATTGGAGCCTTAATGGGATTTGTGCACTGGTACCAAGCTTTCATATAAAGGCGAATGAGGAAAATGCAAATATCTCGTAAACTATTAAATTCTCTTGGCGTCAGTTTGAACTGTTCTCGAAAAAGAAATATCTTCAGGCAATAAATAGCTTTCGACATAAACCGCGCATGGGATGTTGGGCCGTATGTTCGAAAATCACCACTAGTACCACCTAAAAAAGCAAATGCTAGCTGAAGCAGCTCCTTGTAATCCCCGCGAATCTGGACTTTCTGAAGCTCGTACGTACAAAAATGCTTAATGTCTTCCCACTGCAGCTCTGTTATTTTTGAACGAACAATTTCGTCTTCAAGTCGACTTTTAAACATATTATGGTTGAGGTTGTTCCATTCAGCAGCAAACCGATTAAAAATTGAAACTTCTGGTGCGCTGGAGGCTAAATATTTTGTCTCGAAAACGTGCCTCAATACGATTTCGAAAATGTGGTGGCGACAAGCAAGACTAATGAGATTTCGCCCGAGATGCTTTTGCAAGAGAATTGATGCTCCATTTTTTACGCCCGTATTTACGGAAGTGGTATCAACACTCATACCACCAACTCGATCAATGAGGTTCCATCTGATTAAAAGATCGCGAACAGCGCTCGCGATATTTTCACCAGTAGCGGGATTTACAACTGCAGCGCTGAGAAATTTGGACGTTCCTTGATAGCTCAAGAGAATTGCAATTCGCTCCACTTTTTGCGTGCCAACTATGTCTGCCATTAATTTTCCGTCCCAATGAACGACCACTGATCTCACATTCCTAATCTATGTATGTATGTACATATAAAATTATTGCAAAAAAATGCATATATTAATAACTAAAAGTAAACCCAGAAGAAATCACTACAATTACGTTTTCATTAAACTCCGCTATAGAAGACTCAAATCCACGTTGGCGGTTCTTTTTTCGTTGTTCATATATTGATGAGCGATTGATCACAAATTCGTCCGCCTCAACACCAAAAGCTTCAGCTGCTGCAACCAAAATATGTACTGCCTTCCCGGAGGATACTTTGGCATCGTCCAGTAACCAAAATAATTTTTTTATTGTTCCACATCATATGACAAAGCTTTTTTTACCGTCAGTATAGTATATTTTATTTAAAAGAAAACATTCGATATTTGCTATTTTGTTTGTCCGTAAACTATAGGCTTAAGTTGTTCTTTAAAATGTCCACAGATACATATGTATATTTCTTCCTGGAAAATTTTATTCTTTATCCTGTAGAAACTTTATCTGTTATTTTTCTCTCTAAATTTATCCCTTTTTTATAAATTTTTTTGCAGTTTTTTCGTATTAAACCGCCAAGCCGTGATAATTCGTAACAATTGTTCCAAACTATTACAAACTATTGCTTAATAAACAAGCGGTTATTAGACATTCTTTTGAGCGTAGTATTACTTGAAAATAAGGATCATAATATAAATACATAATACATTCAATAAGTACCATTGTTTCAGTTTTACAAGTATAAATGTATCCCGCAGAAACTTCCAAACCTTATCTAAAAATCAAACGTTATTTTGCTATCTCAATTTATCTTATTTTATCAACTTTTTTGCTAGCCAAAGCATGATAATTTGTAACAATTGTTAAAAAATATTTAAAACTATTGCTTAATGAAACAAACCTATTGTCAGCTGTTTTTCTAATTGCGATGTGCATAACATGCCACTGGAAATGATATTTTAATTTATTTTACAATCAAATGTGCTGTACAGTATCGATACGTTGCTTGAATCCAATGTCATTTACTAAATTTGCTATAACTTTTCTATTTTCAAATCGATTTGCAAAAAATTTGGATCTATATACTTTGAAATTAAATAAGCTTTAAATAGCATAAAAATAAGAACAAAAAGTTTGCAGCTTTTAGGTGTAATTCACAGTAGAATAACGATGCGACTTAAAATTGTGTCCGATTTCACTTATAAATTGGCAGATAACTCTTAAACTGATAATTTGATTGCAAAACATTGTATAGCAGGTTCGTAGGGTTTTCAAAGACCTTTAATCTGGTGGAGATCTTTTTGTGGTGTGGTAATCACAACCGGATATTTTTGAAAAAAATTGAAAATGCTGTTTTCTCAATTTGAAAAAAAAAACGATAATTTCGCAAATTCTTAAAACCTATTCTACTTTTTTAATTTCTGACCTCATATTCAGATTGTGTGAGTTATTTTACATAGCAAATGACTATAAAATTCACGACTTTCAACTATTTTTTAAAATTTTTTTTCCCAGAATGCATATGGTTTTCTAAATTTTCAAATGCAACGCGCAAGTACTTAGAGTTATTATATTCGAATAAAATTTTGCACAGCTTATTTTTAGACCAAAACACATCTTTTTCCGCCCGGCAAACCAAATTTTATTTTTAACGAACGGTCTAATGCACATATAATATTGCCGGCCAAACCAAACGAAATTGATTACAGCGCCACAGTGAGTAAGCCAACGTCCATGTTTGGAGAAAAACAATCGCTCTTCAGCATTCGTTATAAATGCTTTCAAACAGTAAAAAATGATTTGGAAGACTACACATCCTACATAGCAAGAGTAAATCGACAGTGTGAAAAATTTCAGCCAGATAAATGCAGCAGTTATAACTTGAAATGCTTAATATTTGCTAGCGGCCTACAATCTACAAAAGATGCACTTTTTCGTAATGAAATTCTTAAAATGCTGGATGAAGAAAAACCCAGTAAACCAGTTACTTTGGATTTGATACATGCGGAGATTCAACGAACACTTCTACGTCAGCAGGACATTAAAATGATCGGAAATACTCCATCGATTACGCATGCAGTTCGTACGCAGGCAAACCAGAGCCAAAAACAGTTAAAGAAAAATATCACGAAAACTCCACCTTCTCCATGTTGGTTTTGCGGAGAAATGCACTATGCTCGTTATTGTTTATACGCGAGTCACAAGTGTTCACAATGTGGAACCACTGGTCATAAAGAAGGATATTGCAGCGCAAAGAAACGTGGTGCGTTCAAACGCAACAAGCAGCAAAAAGACAGTTCGCCGCAACAACAACAACAACAACAACAACAAAAGAGTGTACAAAAGCAGCAAACACACAATACACTGAAATCTACCGAGTCTACTGCACAAACTAGAATAATAACCGATTTCTCACAACTGAGAAGACACATCGCAATTTTAATAAATGGTATTAAAACTCAACTACAGCTGGACACCGCTTCAGACTGCACTATAATTTCGCAAAAAGTATGGAAGAATATCAACATGCCAACGTTGAATGCAACTAAACATACAGCTCGCGACGCGAATTGCAACAAAATCAGCTTCAAAGGCGAGGTTATTGCTAACATAACACATCAAGGCGAAACAAAGAAAATGAAGGTGTTAGTCACATTGGTCAACAATCTCAATATCGCAGGCGCAGACTTCTTTGAAGAATTTGGTCTTTGGGATATACCTATCAATGCATTTTGCATGAAAGTACAACTCTCAGAGAAAGAAGCAGAACAAATTCAAAGCAGAATTTCCTACTGTATTTCATAAAGAGCTTGGACACTGCGAGAAAATTAAAATTCATCTACCACTAAAGCCAAACGCGATTCCAAAATTTTGTCCAAAACGTCCAGTCCCGTATGCGGTAACATCAATGGTGGAAGCAGAGTTAAATCGACTTCAAGACGCAGGCGTCATCACTCCAACAAACTATTCCGATTGGGCAGCACCAATTGTAATAGTGAAACGTCCGAATGGTAAAATCAGAATTTGTGCGGACTACTCAACAGGTCTCAACGCGTGTGTCGAAGCACACTTTCATCCACTGCCATTGCCAGAAGACATTTTCGTAAATCTCAAAGGTCGTAAGTACTTTACTTTTGATTTTAATGACGCGTATATGCAGTTTGATGTCGACGAGGTCACTAAAAATATTTTGACTATTAATACACACCGGGGATTATATAAATTTAACAGGCTTGTACCTGGAATTAAATCAGCACCGGGTGCATTTCAACAAGCAATCGAAAAAGTTCTAATAGGCGTTCAAGAAGCAACACCCTATTTAGACGACGTTATAGTTGCAAGCAATAATTTAAGTCAGCATGTAAAATCAATTAGACAAGTACTACAGCGTTTTGCGGAGTACAACATCACAGTAAACTATGACAAATGCGAATTTTTTCAAACTAAAATAAAATACTTAGGTCATATAGTAGATACAGAGGGCATTCGTCCTGACCCTAATAAAATAATGGCTATCATAAACTTGCCAAGACCAACTAATGTCAATGAACTGAGGTCATTTCTTGGCTCAGTAAACTTTTACTGTAAATTCATTGCAACAATGAGATCACTTCGAGCACCGCTTGATGAATTGTTACAGTCGCAGAAAAAATGGTTTTGGTCAACAAAATGCGAAGAATCATTTCAAAAGTTCAAAACTATTTTAACGTCAGACTTGATGCTTACACATTTTAATCCACAACTACCAATTATAGTGGCAGCAGATGCATCCATGCAAGGGCTTGGAGCACAAATTTCGCACATTATGCCGGATGGAACTGAAAAACTGGTAGCACACGCATCAAGATCGCTGACACCCGCAGAGAAAAATTATGGGCAAATTGAAAAAGAAGCACTTTCCTTGGTTTTCGCAGTAAAAAAATTTCATCGCATGGTGTACGGTCAGAAATTTATTCTACGTACCGACCATAAGCCACTACTTTCAATTTTTGGAGCAAAAAAGGGAATTCCAATACATTCAACAAGTAGACTTCAGAGATGGGCTCTCACCCTAATGTCATATGATTTTGGTATTGAACATGTAAAAACTGAACATTTCGGAAATGTCGACATGCTATCTAGACTGATACCACCTAAGCACGTTGATGATGAAGATTTTGTAATCGCATGTGCTACACTAGAATACAACATCAGATCAGTAGTACATGACAGCATCAATACACTACCAATTACTCATCACATGATTGAAGAATCTACACGAAAATGCACACTACTTCAACAAGTTATGCTTCACGTTCAGACAGCATGGCCCAAAGATGCAAAATCATTGCATAACAACGACTTGATCCCATATTTTAATCGCAGGGAATCACTTTCAGTTGTTGATAACATATTGTTAGATGGGGAACGCATTGTTATTCCATTAACATACCGAAATCGAATCCTTAAGACGTTACATAAAGGTCATCAAGGACAACAACGAATGAAAGCTATTGCACGCAGTCATGTGTATTGGCCAAGCATAGATAAAAACATAGAAGATTATGTGCGCGCATGTGGAAAATGTCAGCTCAATGCTAAGACACCCGTGAAAACAAAATTAAGTTCAGGGCCTATTGCAGAAAGAGCAATGCAACGCATTCACATAGATTTTGCAGGTCCTGTTCGTTCAAAGTACTATCTCATTATAGTCGACTCATATTCAAAGTGGCCTGAGGCATATCAGTCCACAACCATTTCAACAGCCAAGGTCATAGATATTTTGTCAGACTTTTTCAACCGTTTCGGTTATCCTGAATCCATCGTTTCGGATAATGGTACACAGTTTGTCAGTGCAGAATTTCAGCANAGATTTTGCAGGTCCTGTTCGTTCAAAGTACTATCTCATTATAGTCGACTCATATTCAAAGTGGCCTGAGGCATATCAGTCCACAACCATTTCAACAGCCAAGGTCATAGATATTTTGTCAGACTTTTTCAACCGTTTCGGTTATCCTGAATCCATCGTTTCGGATAATGGTACACAGTTTGTCAGTGCAGAATTTCAGCAATTTTGTAAGGCACGAAACATCCGACATTTTAAAACAGCTCCGTACCATCCACAAAGCAATGGACAAGCAGAAAGGTACTCGGATATAGTAAAACGAGCTTTAGAAAAATCTTTCACAGAAGAGACGAAAGACAACTAAAATCTTCAAGAATTTCTATTACAATATCGTTCAACACCTAATCCGAATTGCGTGGAGGGGAAGACACCAGGAGAATTATTCCTGGGTAGAAAGCTTCGCACAGAAATTGACTTTTTAAAGAAACCAAAATTTGACAGTCCACAAAAGAACACAAAAATGGAAAAACAATTTGACAGTAAACATGGTACTAAACTTCGGCAGTTTTATGTGAATCAGAAAGTTTTTGTTAAAGTATTTAAAAACAATAAGATGAC
>NW_016162405.1:35621-43343 GCF_001687245.7 Rhagoletis zephyria | reverse complement strand
AAAAGAGCAGTTCTTTTCCTATATTCGAAGCATTCGGCATCTACTTTCGGCACCCAAAACAGAACCAACTCAGAAATAAATTTGCATTACAATCAAAGTAAGGGCGCAGTAAATACTTTGGACCAACTTGCGCATAGTTTTACTTGCCGCAGAAAATAAAATAGATGGCCATTCACATTCTTCTGTAATTTGGTTGGCACTTGTGAAATAGCCGGATATGTTGTTTGAAAAAATTTGCATCCGACTTGGATGGTGCCAAAACAGAACATTACTCATATTTTAATTTTATTTTCATATAGTATGTGTCTTGAAGACACATGCTGGTAGGATTTGCAACTTGTTTATGTTGGTAAGATGAGGGTTAAGTACATACATATATGTACCTCACTCCCTTGATTTACCATGGACATGCAATGCTGTTCATTAAGTAGGAAATTTACTCACCAGCTTCTCCTTAGATGCCAGAGTAATGTCATCGCGTCCTATAGCCGAAGAGGAGGTTTGCACTGCCAAAACATTCCAAGTATCCATCACTAGTTGGAGAGCAGTCGGTTAACACCTGAAAACGCAATTTTTTTTTTGAAATTTTACATTACTCCTTTGTTGCGAAAATGTTGTTTGGGGAACCACTTGGCGTATACGTAATCGAAATACATAGGTACGTGTGTATGCATGTATGTGCATTAGACCTTATCACAGTAAAAATTTCAATTTGTTCCAAGTGATTTTGAACACATAATGGGAGGGTATTTCGGTAGAGTAAAAATTGTTTTCGGGTTTTTCCTATAACTTTTTGATTTGATGTTCGTTCGTAAGGGCATTAATCATCATATCGAATAAAAATTTTAAACAATTTAATTAATCCAAAACCGATTTCATTTCTCTCTAGAAAAAAGCCGAGTATGCAGTTTTTAGCCCATTCAATTTTAGTAAAATAATGTGCTAGTATGAGAAAGCTAGCAATTACCATTGATTTTTGGAAAATTTTTTTGTTGAAGGTGTCGCACATTTTTTCCATATAAAAAAATTATCGAACATTATTAGCGACAAAAAAAAAACATTTAAAAAATAGTTGCCCGTATTGTAAATACGTGTATATAGTTCATTCCATTTTCAAAAGTGAAGTGTGAGTTTGTAGAAATTAGCCTGTAGATATTCAGTCAAGTTTTATTTTTTAAGGGTTGCCAGCTGTTAAATAATTGAATACAAATTATTTAATAAGTTAAATGAATTAGTAATTACAATATGGATATCAATCGACATGGTTTTGAAAATAATTTACTTCTAAACTAAACGTATAAGGGTTGCCACCTCTTCAAACAATTAAATTCAATGTAATTAATGGATTTGGGTAACTGAAATATGTATAATAACATGGGTGTCAGACCAACAAACAAATTTATAATATTTAGCAAAAAAACAAGTAAATTCCTGAAACCTTAAAGTTAATTTAAGGGTCCAGTAATAAAATAACAAATAAGATGCCGTAACCCTTTCGTTTGATATAAATATTTTAATATTTCATATATGTACGTATACAAGTTATGAAAAGTTTAATTAAATTCGATTTGCAAACAGGTGGCGACCATCTTCAAAATATACCTATGCAAGCTATGACCTTAAACCTCTTTCGTCTGACTCCCATATATATGGTAATATGTATTTCAGTCACCTAATTCCATGAATTAATATGGAATTTCATTGTTTAATAATTAATTTAACTTATTAAATAATTTCAATTAGATTTTTTAACAGGTGGTTACTCTTTTCAAAAAATTAGACCTTTATTACACATTTAAAAGATAAGGCATTTAATGTGCCGTCTCATTTTAGAAAATCGGCCGAATGGTGCAGATCTAATGGCATTAACAAAAAATGAAAAAAAAATATTTGATGCATCTGCCAAAATCGCATTATTTCGTAAAGTGCAAAAAAGTGGCATATTTTTATTTTATTTTTCTACAGATAAAAGCCGTACTTTTGATTTATGGTATAAAACAAAACATGATTTTACATGATTTTTAGATTTACTCCTTTAAACTTAAGCAATATTTTTATTTTCAACAAAATAAATTTGCCTTTAATATATAGCGAGTCTAAACTACAGAATTCAATTTGTTTTAAATTTTGCGTCGCTCTGACGTCAGTAATTATAAAACGATTTTAAAAAACTCAGAGAAATGTGCTTAGACAAGAAATATGGGTAACAAATTGATGAGGAAATATTGTAGAATTTAAACAGATTCAAGTTTCTGGTGCATAAGGACTGATAAATATTGAAAATGTCCTCTTAAAATTTTATGCCTAAAATTTCGCAATATTTGGTTTTGAAAAAATTATATTTTAAGGACTTATATAAACTCGATAACATCCTCGAATTTCGTCTTTCTAAGTTGATCAGCTTAAAAAAATTGCCCTTTCATCATCGTGAAACCAAAATTTTAAAGAAATCTCCTCTTTCATTTGGTACCCATACTTTTATTCTACATTGCATTGAATTTTTTAAATAATTTTTTTGGAGTTAATCAAATCTTTGAAATTACAAAGTCCTTTAAAATAAATCCCGACGTCAAAGAGAAAAAATAAAAACGCCACTTTAAATTAAAAATCAGGTATCACACCCATTTATTTATTATTTATTTATTATGGTAGGAGAGATAGAAGCAATTTTTTCGATTTAAGTTGTTGAAAAATAATGAATATCTAAATCCCGGGACTAATGCCAGGATCCTGGCATCGTGATAACGGCATCCCGAAAATCCCGGGAACGGAAAAAGCCGAAATATTAACATCCCTAGTATCGATACTTTGATGGTACCGGAACGTCCATACTTGAGACAAAAAAAAACTTTTGATTTTTGCCCGCTCGCACAGCACTGTGGGTGTTGGCAATTTTCGGACCAGAGTTCAAAAATTTTTGTTTGTATTTTGTGACCTGTACGGAATTCTTCTGACCAAGTTTTCTGGGTCATGTGGTTAATTACACCTTGCTAACTATAAATAGTAGTACATAGAAAAAGTCTTATTGAAGTTAAAATGCGCCAGGTATAATAAGAAAGCAATAAATTATTGGCAGAAAACATCAATATACATGCACATATTTACATACGTGTGTACATATGTGTGTACATATGTATGTATGTATATGGTAGACAGCCGGAAACGGGGCATATGTATTGGCAACCTGACAAAACAAATTGGCGATCAAAGTCAGCGCAACAAACATTAAAATCTCTTCAAAGAAAACGTATGATGTTAATACTTTATGACTGCTTGAGTGGTTTTAGTAAATTTTTCAAATATTTCGTTTAATGTTTTGTGATTATAGCTTCATTTTGCTGTCCTTTAAGTTTTAGTTAGTTGAGGGAGGCAACAATTATATCAAATCCCAATTTTAATTTAAAAAAATTTTGATCTTGAATTTATGTGCATTTTATATCCCAGCGCACTTGTGCACTAAGGTATATTAACTTTGTTTTTTTTGTAACATTATGCCATGTCTGTCGGTCCGTCCCTCCATCAGCTGCCCGAGTCGCTTTACCAAGTAAAGTGCGTAGAATGTAGAGCAGACGCTCGGAGTAGTTCAGCGCTCGGAAATAATTCCGGCGTACCGTTATTTTGCAACTTCGAATGCTATGCGCGACGGGGAGGGGTTTCCTTTTTATTTGCTTTACTAATAGAAGACATTTTGGTACTAAAATCTGAAAGAAAACTTGGATTGCCTCGTAAGGTGCTTACCTATTTCCCAGTGGGATGCTGTGTACATAATTTTGCATGGAAATACATACATACATACCTATATAATTATGTATGCTTATATATTTATTTAGAGGTATTACACGAAATACATATAAAATTTTGCATAAGACTTTTCTCCCCGGCGATCACACTTCCGTTGAGCTTCTTTATTTGGCTATTTTAATGCACAAAGATTCTGGGCACATAAATAGGTGAATGGACGCATTATTAATGCTACACGTTTATTCGTATCAATTTTTCGTTAAATGCAATAGAAATACATACATACGTACTTATGTATGTCACGTAAAAACGTGCGTCATGCCTCGGAAATGCGGTTAAAATTTAAATTGCTTAGGGCAACATGAAGTCGTTTAGGCATCTGTTGCTATAAACATGCGTACACGTCTACACATATGTTTGTATGTAAATATGTAAATTCTTATAAATATATTTATGTATGTATAATTTTTAAGTTTACTTATGTAGGTTAATTTGTATAGATGCACACTTGCACAAAATTAAATTACCCTTTTCAAATCACACAAAAGTAACACAATTTAAATATCTAATTTAATTTTAATTAAATTCACTCCTCTTTTACTTATTGTTTTATTTTGTTGCAAAATTTTTTTTCGTTTTTTTCTAAGTTAACCATCCAACCATGATGATGTTGGCTGCACCGTAAATCCCGAACAACTGAATGCTGTTGAACTTGTCGGCAAAAATTCACAATTTAACATAAATATTATACGATTGTGTACATTTTTGTACAAAAAAAAAAAAAATTAGCACATTCAAGTACATACATGCATATCGCTTGCCTGCGCATTCTAGCCTCACAGCATCATTGTTTTTAGCCTCATTCACTCATGTTCTTTTTGGCCCGATTTGTACCGATTTTTGCCCTAAGTAAAAGGAACAGGCGACTGGCATTCGCCACCGCATTTTAGTCAAGCAACTCGTCAACACTTTGCTATTTTCATCATTTGGCCAACAGCGGCGATCATGTCAAACATATGTTAGTACATGTACGTACATTAGGGTGCAACACTCTGCACAAAAAAAAATCGGCACGTTTTCCTTTCGGTATTATAAAATTTATTATATTTTAAGATATCTGTCAAAATATTAAGATTTACGTGAGCTCCGCACATTATAAAATACCTTAAAAAAAAACATTTTTTTTTATAAAAAGAAAAAAAAATACTTAAAAATATATTTTCCCTCAAATGAGAGAAGACTTTCAGCTTAAATGGTTTGCATTAAAATGCTCAAAAATTTTATCCACGGTATCAAAATAATGAGATTTTTGGGGGTATTTTCAAATCGACCAAGTTCACATAAATCATAATATCTCTCCGAAATATTTTGGCGGAAGTCCCAACATATAATAAACTTGATAATTTCGTTGGAAAACTCGCAACGTTTTGGTGAGGCACCCTAATGTGCATATGTATGTATGGAGAATACATCGCCGCCAATTAGATGCCACTGCGTCTAATAAATATTTTTTAATTCCTTTTCTACGCAGCTATTGTTTATATAGAGTACACATTTCACAAATATGTATTAGCACTAAATTGCTTTCGCTGGCATTGGAATATTGCATTAAACTTATGGATTACAAAAAAACGCACACGAGAAAATTTATTACATTTGCTTCTGTTGATTGACGTTGCATTCGATTTTAACTTGTTTATTATTCATGTTCATCATTTATGTATAACGCTCGTTTCTTTTTTCAGACATTGCACTATGGGCCAGAAACGAAAACTTGCAGCAACAATTATTTACAGTTGAGCTAGCCTCACCAAATTTTTCATCCAGATTACCATTGACACAACACAAGTGGCTCAGAAAAATATGGGGCTCCCCTATTAGGAGGCCTTTTACAAAAAAATATGATATCTCGTCTTACCTAAGCTTGAGTATTTTTGCAGACTAACGGTAAAATCACGCCCCTTTTTCCTTGGAATATCCATAAAAAAGCGAGACATAGAGTCGGCGCCAAGATATTGTCAATAAGCTATTGCCGCAAAGATCGCAAATAAAATTTTCTTCAATTTATTTATATTTTTTAGATAAATAAAAGTTGAATATATGTATGTAGATAGCATAAAAGTTGAATATATGTATGTACTTAGTTGAATAGATTAACAAAGAAGTAAGTTTTAAGCAAAAAACAAAACCGACTTCAAATCTCATATAAAACTTTAGGAGTACCGTTAATTTTTTCAAGATCCAATGATCGGATCTAAACCAGATAGTGTGGGACCTTTCCGATGCAAAAAGAATTTTCGAAACCGGTTGACGTGGTACAAAATTACGCAGTAACATACATAAAAAAAATATTCCGACGAATTGATAACCTCCTATTTTTTTTTTTTGAAGTCGGTTAAAAATACTTTTACTCCAAAAGTCAATCTGGAAAGAACACATAGTGATAAGAACATGGCGGACTTAATAACGTCATAGTTAACATTCCATTCTCAGTTTCATCATCGTCATCTACTTCCAACTGTACTGAATATTTAAAATACGATTCTGAGCTGTTATCAGAAAATGTTGATCCTTTTTATTCGATTTCTTAGAAAGATTTTGCACTTTTGTAGCCCTTTTTTGTAGAAAGTATTGCCTATTTTCGCCGTATAAAAAAACACCGAACATTCTTCGTATGGAAGAAAATGACTGACACTAAATATGATCGAAAACAAATATTTCTAAAATCAACGGTAATTCGAATGGGGATATCATGTGTGCCGATCACAATCAAGTGTTTGTGCCACGAGAAGTAACCAGTCAGCATATGTCATTTCTTATTCAGAGTTTTCCTGCAAAATAATACAAGGTTTTCTTTTAGAATTCTGCATTAATGGCACGGATTCATTCTGTTTTCTAGAACCCCCACTATGTTTGCATTCAGTGAATTCAGTTCGAAATAGTAGCGCTATTTTAGATACTTCGGCGATCACGATAATGAAGAACCCATAATTATTACATTTACTACGTTTATACGCACGTCTTATTCGCAAATAACAATTTACAAAATGGTAAACTTTGCCGTATAAACGCTGAGTTAATTTTTTATTTGCAAATAACTAAATCACGCAAATAAGTATTGATTAGTGATACTAAATATGTATTTGCGAATAAGCGCAAGACGCCGCCATTCTTAGGTTTATTTTCTTTTTAGATGTTAATCTTATTGCCTTTTTATAAACAAGACGTTGCCATTTTTAATTTTATTTTCTTTTTCGATGGTCAGGCAATCTATACATATAATAAAATTGTAACAGGTCGATGTCTGTACATTATAGATATTAAAGAAAAATTAGTGTTGGGGGTCTTTATTAGAGCAGCAGAAGCCAAATCAACCATTTTTAGAAGAAAAAAATTAGAGAGTTGCCACCTGTTTGAAAATTGGAGTTTAAGTAAATTGATAAGAAAAAATTAATTTTGCGTGGGCGTCAAAAGAAAGAGGCTGAAAGCTTACAGCCAAAAATATTTTTTTAGAGTTGCCACCTGTTTGAAAATTTACATTTAATTTAATTTATAAGATAAATTGAATATTGCAATATGGGTATCAAACTGAAGGGGTTTAGGAAATTTTATTGCCGAAAATATTTTTTAGAAGGGCTGCCAACTGTTTGAAAAATTTTATTGTATTAAATTGATAAAATTAAAATGTATCAGGTGGCAGTGGTATAATAAAAGAATACGTCCGTTTATCTCGCTGTGCAAAATCGAATCAATCTCTTTTTATTTCCAAAATGGCTTATCCCGTTTGACATTTACCAAATCTTATTCGCTAATCTTACAAACGAGTCTTAAGGTCTAGTTACTCAAACAATTGTTAAGGCGTAATTACTTAAACTACTTCTTAAAGTCTAGTTGCATAAATACTACTTCTTACGGTCTAGTTACGTAAGTACAAGCACATGCATGTACGTATACCTACTAAAGTGCCCTACGGCTCCTACA
>NW_016162405.1:6423-32813 GCF_001687245.7 Rhagoletis zephyria | reverse complement strand
AATAAGATTTTGTAGACTTGTACATAAATAAATGTAAATAGATACGCTTAAATATATAAATATGCAGATATATTCAATGTGTACAAACTGAAGTGTATACTAACGAAACTTCTACAAAACAAAACTGGAGTAAACACTAATTAATTAAAATGGTGTAGTAATTTAATTTTTTAAGTTTAAATAAAGCATGAATTCCCCATGGAATAACCGAGTAGACAACCAATATATAACGGTAAAAATGGCACATACATACATATATGAAAGAATGCCCACAGGCAACGCCTCTATCCATTGTGTATGACAACTTTAAGTTATCGATGGAAAACTTTTTTTTTATCCCCCCCTCCCTTTGCCAAATCCTGGCTACGCCACTGTTGCGAATAGTTGAAAATTCGTACAAACTTTTACGGAAATAAAAACAGTATTGCTTTTGCTTACGTAATTAACTAAGTACAAAGAGAGAAATTTCTTAAAATTTTCCGCAGGCATTTCGGGAGGGGTTTGAACCCCCAAAATCCCTACCTACGTTCGCTTCTGACGAGAACCCCTAAATATCAATTTCCATTGAAATCTGTCAAATATGTACATATTGAGTAAACATTTTGGTCATCCTATATTCTCGATTCGTCCCTATGTGCGGCGGCGACTTTGCCGATCACTTACAATAGGTCTGTCCCGCGGATGCGATGTAAGCACATTATTTTTACATGTAAATGCGTTACTCTTTGTCCACGATAAATTTAAATTTAAAGTGCGATGTCATAGGTCGATTTTCGCGAAAATTTAGACATTTTTGGGCGCTTGTAAGCGGTAGATTGTCCCGTTAAATAAGTGTAAGTGATCAATTTTTGACATCGTCCAATGTTAATTGATAACCACACAAAAAAGGCCAACGACGATAAAGTAAGGTTATTAAAGATCTCACGGGTCGATGTAAGTGTTGTTGTTTGTTAATCTACAGCAGTAAATTTAAGTCCCCGATATGTTGTCTTCGACGATAAACTCAGCACATTTTTACTGTCGCTAGCTCCCGGACTATCTCGAAGAGGGAAATGTTAGCAAAAGTACGCGAACGCAAAACTAACAAAAACTTGCAAGTGTTTAGTACAGCTGATCGAAATTTTGTTTACATGCAAAAGCATAAAAAGGAAAACATGACAAGAATATAAATTAAAAGTTTTCCTAGAGCAATTTGCTAAGCAAACATGAGTAACTGAGTATTTGCTTTCTTCCGCTACATTTGCAGTTCTTATAAGTTATTTCAAACTTAAAAATCATAATAAATCTAAATCTAAGTCTAAAATAAATTCCATCTTTTCATAAATTGAAAACAGATGACTTTGGTCAGCTGTTTTTCTTGCTGATTGCTGGCAAAAATTTTTCCAGCAGAAACTGGAAGCTTTTCAACAAAATAAAATGTCAATTTGGTCTCTCAATCACCCCTACTTTGCTGGATTTTTGTGTACGCGAAGAGGAAAATCGAATAGTTTTTGATAGTTATCAAAAACTATCAATACGCGAATAAACCTAATGAAAACTAGACTAAATTTTAATATTTCACGAATTATTTACTACTTCGCGATCAAGAAAACATTATCCGCTTTGTTGTCCAACTTTAAGTAAAAAACTTCTCTTCGTGTGGAATTAACTTTTGAGCATAGTACAGTTTCATAAGTAACGTAACTCTTCTTCTTACCGTTTTTTCTGGCAAGCTATAGGTGTGTGTTTGGCAGGCTGTAGGTGTGTTTTTGGTTAGTGTATTGGTGTTTTTGGTTCAGTGCATTAGTGTATTTTAAATAAATCGTAATAGAAATGGAAGAAATTGTAATAGAATTGAATGAAATTATAAGAGATAAGAGCAAATGCCAATCAGCAGATATTGTTTTTCCTTAGGAAACTGTACGATGCTTTTTTGTTCTGTGAAAAGGTGAAGTGAAAAAATATATCATCACTTAACTTACAATTATGATTCTGATTTCAAATTAAACATTTTTGTTGAAAAGTTTTTTTTTTCACAGTTTTGTGGCTGCGACGGCATTAAATAAAAAACCTCTTGAAGTGGCAATAATTTACCAAATAATTGACTACTAGATGATCATTGAAAAGTCTTTAATAACCTACCAGCTGACCAGGCGAACTTCGTCCCAACTTCATCCCGCCCAAAATTAATTTTTTTATTGAAACATTTGGTCCAACGTTTTCACCACAATTCACGTTCAAGTTTGGTTTTGTGGTCGTCAGAAAGCCTATTCTCTATTGCCGTCTTAAATACTCTAACGAAGTCGTTATGTCCGTGAAGAAGTTCTTGCGGCAACAATGATCCGGTACTATGATGAATCGTCCTTGAATCTGTATCCTTGTATCCTGTATCATGTGTCCTTGAATCTGGGGGCCATTTCAATATGTGGGAGTATCATTGGTCTACAGAAATTCAATATACATAGACTTACTTCAGACGAAATATCATAAATGTCTTACAATTTTCTTTGTAGGCATACATCAAGAATTGTCTTGATTCTGCTTAGTCACAGGAAATCAAGGACCGCAATGGTAATGGTAGTAGATTTAGCGGTGGTAACTTGAGTACTTTGATGCCTGATATCTCCGAATGACTTCACTTGACAATTTTTAGCAATAACTCGACTCCAGCGCAACCTTGCGGATCTTTCTTGCAATACTATTGCCACTACTCTTACCACTACATATATCTCTATTATGAGGCAAATCGGATCAAAAATACGATTTTTGGTAATAATTCGACTCCAGAGCCACTGTCGAGCAATTTTTTTCGCCGCAAAATGTCCCTTCATGTTACCAATACATGTTTTGAATATTAGCCAGATCGGATCGTAAATAAAATGTATAGTACTAAATCGACTCCAGCGCCACCTGGTGTTTTAAGTTGTGAACCTCGTTTAGGAGGAGATCACTCACAAACACACATACCGAAGAATTATATATGTACTTACAGATAGATTAAAGTTTCAGTATGTTTGGAAGGCACCACGCCCACTTTTCTCCATGAGTTCCAAGACTCTACCACAAATACTTCCATAGATATGCGGTATGAAAAATTCGATTTGTATGGGAGATGCCACGCTCCCTTGATATAACGAAATCATTATCAGGCTATAACCAAAAGGTGTCCACAATTTCAAAGAAATCGGTGCATCCGTTTGCGAGATAAGCTCTTATAAAAATAGGGGACTTCCCTTTATATAATTGGTATAGAAGTAAGTATGTATACGTAAATTGCCAATACCCGATTGCTTTGCGGCGCCTTAAAACACCTTTCCAACTGTAAAACGATCATTCAATTCTACTCTATGTATATCTATAATACGTGTACCGAATTTCAAGAAAAAACGGACCATATGTACAATTTTTTCGAATAGATCAGTCCCTGGTCAACTTGCCGGAAAAGAGGTTCTTATATGCCAATCTCGGCAAAAGGCTACCTGCGTGCCGAATTTCAAGCGAATCGGACCATAAAGAAGTTTTTTTTCGAATAGATCGGTCCCTGGTCAACCTAGCGGAGAAAAGGATCTTATATTCTAACCTCGCAAAAGGCTACCTGCGTGCCGAATTTCAATCGAATCGGACCATAAAGAAGATTTGTTTCGAATAGACCGGTCTCTGCCGGAAAAACCACCTACCGAAAAAAAGAAAATTTTTTGTGGACTAAGACAGCCGTTCGCGAGATTAACTGCTACAAAAAAGGGACTTCTCTTTATATAATTAGTATAGATAATTACTATAGACTAGTATAGATAATCGCTTCAAATCATAAAAATAATTGCTAATTTACTTTTCAGACAGCCTCTTTTTGTTGGCTCCCTGGGATCCTGTAAATCAAAATCTAATGGAACTGACAAGTCTTGTTTTCTGGACAAAAAATACAAATTATACGTTTAATTTAATATAATTTAATTTTTTGTATGTGTATTAAATTTAC
Organism: Rhagoletis zephyria; assembly: GCF_001687245.7. Taxonomy (NCBI): domain Eukaryota; kingdom Metazoa; phylum Arthropoda; class Insecta; order Diptera; family Tephritidae; genus Rhagoletis; species Rhagoletis zephyria. The sequence continues at coordinate 28,858 of NW_016162405.1, read as the reverse complement.
AACAACAATTTATTAAAATAAATACGCAATAGCATGCAAATGCAGATGTTTCTTTTTCAAGGCCAAGTGCAAAAGGGTCGCCGGCGTTTGGGAGTAAACAAATGTCGGTTTGGAAAATTTCCAAAATAAAAAGCATAGACATTATTTGCCTTTTGCATACAATTTACGAATTTATTTTGTAAATAATTGCAATATTTCAAAATTAATTCAGTTGTGTAAATACTTATGTCTGTACATATGTTGTATTACGTATTATTAAAGGTATAATCTATACTAGTGTTCGCCCAGCGGTTGAAATTCAACCGTTAAAATTAAGGATAGTTTATGTCGAGTTGAGTTGAGCAGAAATGACATTAGTTGGAATGGGTTAAGTGGAGGTGAGTTTAGCTTAGTACTTAGCATAACATAACATACCATAACATAAGATTAAATAACATAACATATGCAGAATAACACACCACAATATAACATCGCACATTGCTCAGTTGTATTTCCTTTTTATCCCAATCACTTTCTTCCTCTCTATCGCTTTAAATGTTTATGTTTATCTTCACCTTCATGTTCATGTTCAAGTTAGTTGGAAGTCAGACGACTTTTTTCTGTATTCTGTAATTTAGTCAAGAAGTGATTACCAGATAATAATAATGTAGTTAATCAGGAACCATAGATGTAAATAATAGATGTACTGCGGAAATACATGTGCGAGAGTGGTAGCATTTTGCCGGATCGCACGAAAACCGGACCGTTGCCTATTGGGATATGTTAGGCCTTTCAGAATGCAATAAAAAACACATTTTTAAGATTTAATTGAAGGTTAGTAGGTCTTGCAAGACTAAATCAATCGCTTTCAATCAGATAACCGGGCATGGTATTGGATCAAAGACCCAAATTAAGCCTAAGCGCATCATAGAAGGCAAACTGTGAATCACAGTGGTCGGTCAATAATAGTTTGGGGTTGTATTTCAAAAATGTTGTTGTTCCGTTAGTACGCATTATGCGTAAGGAACAGTATCTGTTCATATTTCAACAAAATGAGAGGTTCTGCTGAAAAATCACCCAAAACATGCTGTATATGTTCGCAAAGACTGGATGCAAAAGCAAAAATTTGCTAATTTGAAATGACCTCCTCAATCCGCGGATATGAATCTCGTCGAAAATTGGCGAAATCAACTAAACGCGCAGCTTACTAAGTCCGTTCAATGGAGTACATGAGCTGTGAAAGCAAACCAAGGATATATGGGAGGCTATACCTCCAGAATTTTTACAGAGATACAAAGAAGGTATGCCAAATTGCATCCAATTGTGTTAACAATTCTTTTTTTTCGTGAAAATTGTCAACAAGTTCAGAAAAATATATAAGTACAAAACTGTAACATACGCCTTAATTTACATTTTTGTCTGCTGGTTGTATTATTGTTGTTGGATTGACTTCAATTCGTTATGAGAGGGGAAGTACAGGTGTACCAATAAGAATATACAACAAAACTATGAATGTCACTAGAACTTGGAATGATAGCGGCGGCTGATATAAAAAGCGTTACACCATGTTACAGTTTTGCTCGTCACTGTACCTATTCACCCCCACCATTGTTATTAGGTTAGGTTGTTAAATTTTCCTTCTACTTTGTCTTTATATTTAGGTTTCTGTACTTTTATTCTAATCTTTGCCTTTATCCCTTTCTTCTTCTACATATTCAACTTTACCTTCTTCCTTGCATGAATCTTAATCTTCATAAATCTGATTTCTAAACTGCTGTTTAGCAGATTTCTTTAATTCAGTATCAATATTAAAGCATACATTTAGGAGGCATTTCCACCCCAAACCATGTACATGTATGGCATTGGTATTGGTGTGACTTTTGAATTGATTTTTTCGCTCTATTTTAAACTAATTTGAAATTTTAAAAATTGCCTACACATCAGCATCAAAATACCTTTCTAATGATATATAATTGTTTATACCTTAGAGGTATAGTTTAGCCGTAAAAGGGGTGTAAAGGAAATATGATTGCCTATTTATATAATCTATATATCTATATCTACATATATATATAAAAATTAAATGTCTTTCGTATGACGGCGATGCCTGACCAAACGGTTGAACCGATTTCAATTCTGTAAAAAGTACTTTTTTGGACCTTCTGTGTGGAACGTTCTTTGATTTAAAAATTTGAAATTTTTTGTTGTTGTTGCGGAAAAATTAAGAAAGCTGAGACGTCACGATTTCACAATTTCATAGAGTTTTCCGTATATTGAATGTCACTAAACTACTAAACGGCTAGACCGATTTCGTTCATATTTGGAACATATTTCAGCACCTTGAAGGGAAATATTTCGACTAAAAATTTAATCGCTAGGTGGCGCTAGGGTCGGAATATTCCTAAAAACTGCATTTACTTGCTGATTTGGCGCATATTTAGAAAACAATTTAGCCAATTTAAAAGAAATATATGGACTAAAAATGCACACGATAGGTGGCATTGTGGACGAGATATTCCTGAAATTCTTATACACTGGGATAATGATAGATATCTACTATGAATTTGTGGAAGTATGTATGCATGTACATATGTATGTATGTGCCAGGTTGCAGCCTATACGGATGGACAGAATCAAATGCAATTTTGGCAGAGTATTGCTATGACATCTGGGCTTATAATAGGAAGAAATAATTAGGATTCGACAAAGGGGCGTGGCACCTCCCATAGACGTAAAATTTTTTTATCAGCTGTAACTTCGGAACCATAAGTCACATGAACTTCAAATTTGGTATGAAGACATATCTATGGTAGGTGCTTATAGTAGGCTATATATACATAAGTTTGTAAAAAGGGGCGTGGCACATTCCATGGTCGTGGAAATTTTTATCAGCTTTAACTTCGGAACCATATGTCACATGAAATTGAAATTTGGTATGCAGACGTATCTATGGTAAGTACTTATACTAAGGTATATATAAATGATTTTATAAAAGGGGGCGTGGCACATTCCATGGTCGTGGAAATTTTTATCAGCTATAACTTCGGAACCATATGTCACATGAACCAGAAATTTGGTATGCAGACATATATATGGGAGGTGTTTAGAATAAAGTATATATAAATGTTTTTGTAAAAGGAGGATACATATGTATTTATCAATTACGTATATCACTGGGATATTTAAAACTGTGTCAGTCTTTAGACCATTTCGAAACGGAAAGACTAAATCGTTTTTTTTAGGCCGCGTGATGCTGTTAAACGAAAAATGTTCATTGAATAAATCTCCTTCCGAAATAAGCATTCTACTGGAAAAGTGCAACTATACTAAAACAGCTAAGCGAATAGGCAGCTAAACGGAATGTACGATAGTAGACTAATTTGAATTTAAAAATTCTATCGTTACCTTAATCCGCCTAATATTAAAAATGAAATAAGATTTGTAGTGCAGAAAATGGTGACAAATATATAGTAGTTGAAGCACGATAAAGCTAAAAGTATGGTTCATAAGGATGCCTTAATTTAAACAGAAAGAAAATAGTTTGTCTCTTTTAATTTATGTTTAACTGAATATTTGTACTACTGTTTTATATTTTGATTTGTTTACCCCGAACGACGTCGGGTGCTCTGCTAGTTGATATATAAAAATGGTGTGAAAAATGTATAGTAATTCATCAATTGAGAACAAGTGGGCCGATTTGTCTAATTTTTTTTTCAGTTGTTCGTAACTGTCAGGAGAAGGTTTTTACGAAAGAAAATTTTGGGAAAACCCTCCGGTGGACCAGGGACCGATCTATTCGAAAAAATCGTATTTATGGTCCGATAGCTTTTCGCCTAGATAAGCTTATAGATTCCTGTTTTCCAATTTTCATGCAATTTCGAATATAAATAGTTTTGAGCAACGACCATATCAAGGGGCGAATTCGTCACTAGGCAAGATTTTTTTGCGCCAATCAGAAACAACGGATACTGTCAAAATATAATTATAATATATAATATATCTCAACTTATATATATTTTTTGAAAGGCGTTTTTTAATTTTCGCAAGGCTCGAGAGCGGCTGAACTGATTTTTTTGAAACTGCCACCTGCCGCACGTGTCCCAAGGATGGTTTTAGGCTAAAAAAAATCTATATGTAAAGGGGGCGTGGCACTTCACATACAAACCGAATTTCTCATGCTACATATCTCTGAAAGTGTGCATGGTAGAGTTCTGGAACTTGGTATGGAAATATACGAAATCAGTCGCATACCCTTGGAGAAAAATTTGAGCTATTGTAAAAAGGGGTGTGTGATCTCCCATACACACCAAATTTTTCATACTGCATATCTCTGGAATGAATGTAACGTAGCTTTGTGCTTTTATGTTGTATAGGCATTCATTGCTTTTCACAAAGTTTTGTTAGAACTTCATCCTCTTCGGTCGTACAATTTGACAAAGGTATGTATTTTTAATGCTTTTATTTTGGTCAAAAGAACTGTAAACAAATACACCGCTACAAATATGACTTTGCCAAAAAAACGTTAATAAATAGTTCTACACCGTCACTGTCGCCGTCAGAAATATTACGGTGCCGTCAACTTACGTTACAGTGTGTATTGCCGTAATCTTAGTTGACTTCTGGTAATATTCACATGGAAACCTTTTCGGCAGCGTAAAGTTACGACCGCTATTTTACGTTACCGCTTTTGAGGAAACCAAAGCTTAAGTGCGACGCCCAGCGCTGCTGCTTTCAAACATTGCACAATGGCATAAAATAATATGTTAAGGTTGAGCCGCTTCTTCACTGAATATGTGGTATATAAGGGCAAGTTATTTAGTGCACGGCCGTGGTTTAAACTAAGTTTAAAAGCCCGATCTGGCTGGTTTAAACTAAGATCAGCCAATCAAATGTCAGCCAGCTGTTCAATTTAAACGCTTAAAGTACTACGATTTGAGGGCATGTATCTAAATTGTATGCTCGTTTAATGGGGAACGAGCCTCTGTCAAACTGGTTGATGCCCTCGCGAAGAAAAAGGCTGGCATGACCACCATCCAAGAAATGCAATGAACTTTTACACTTTTACAGTTGAATGGTGACAGCACTGAAAGTAGTAGCGAAGGCGAACCCTAGCCCTCAGTCGATGATAATGGCGTCGATGTCCCCTGCCTTAGTATGATGAGGTAAGAAAGCAAGAATAAGACTGAAAAACAACAAAGCTGCTGGAGCTGGCGGCCGACGACTGGAAATTAAGCGTGCTCTGCCCAATCCACGAGAAAGGCGATCGCGCAACACGCGCCAACTTCCGCGGTATCAGCCTTTTAAGCATCTGATCCACCAGCATCAAGGCCACCACAAATTGATTGAACCTTATCAGAGTGGCTTTAGACCTGGAAAATCCACCAAAGATCAGGTATTCACCTTACGCTAAGTCTTAGAAAAAATCGGCGAATATAGGATCGTACACTCACCATCTATTTGTTGTTTTCAAAGCCTACTGCAATGTCTAAATTCGATATCCTCGCGAAACTAATACTGTTGTGAAGAAAGGCGTTAGCAATACCACCAGCTCCTTCAGAGATAGGGAGGATATCTCTGAGCCGTTTGATACCACAACAGGTTTCCGACACGGAGACTGCCTTTCATGTGACTTATTCGATTTTATATTGGAGAAGATGTAAGAGCTGCAGAACTGAGCCGCTCAGGGACAATTTATTACGAGAGCGTGGAAGTGCTGGCGTATGCCAACGGCATCATCTGTAAAAAATGAGGGAAACAACGAGATATTGAGGCGAATTAAAATGCAGCAGCTCTGAAAGTGCTCAACTCGGAACACACTGGTGGTAGCAAAAGGAAGAGAGGAAGACCAAGTGGGGAAGGACTTGGCATTTCCAACTGGCGTGCTTTTGTGGTCTTTGAATGGCTAGCATCCTCGATAATTCACCAGTAAGCCCTCTTATGGTTACGTCTAAGGCCTTCATCCTTTAGGATTCCATAAGTGCAGAACTCCTTTCAGTATAATAATACTTTATTTTATTAGTGTTTAGGGATAATTGGTGGTTAATCCTTGCATTGAATTGTTATTCTGTAATTTCTTTGGGATAAAGAGCCTAACTCGTACCCCAAGGTTTGATTACGCCATAGTCCTGTATTATAGATTCCACTCTATAAATCCAAGACATATGTATATTGTACAGGGTCACTTTCAAAAGTTTGAAGGCTTTTAACACTATCTGTAAGCCCGCTTCCGTCAAGTGAGTAGGAGTATCTTAAATATTTTTCGGATTATGTGGATTAACCCTGGCTTCCAGCTGACTGATACCATTATTCTTTCCATTCTCATTTCCTCAATCCGTGCATTTATGGCATCTGTAAGCTCTCTTGCATCTGTTCCATATTTCCCTTTTTCCTTTGCTGTTAAAACAAAAAAATAAAATAAATACGCTGTTTAATATTCCTTAATTCTGAAGTTTCATAGTTTTTCACGTTAATAAGGCTTTCATTTTTTACACCAAGTTTAACTTAGTAAAAGGGATAATTGGGTTTGCTTAATATATCTTAATTTTTGAATATCACAGTATTTACGCTTAAATAGGGCTTTAATGGCCCAAGTAAACGGCAAAATGCTTTTCATATGAAATTTAAATAACTTAAAAAACTATGACTTACAGTTCTCACTTTCTGTTACAGCAGCCCTAGCCGCCTGTAACTTGTTGAAACCCTTCTCGAAGTTAATCGCAAAGTCTTCTGCATTTGCCTAATCTTCTAACTTTATACCTTCGATTTAAATTCTACGCACTATTTGAAGAGCAGAGCGATCGACTTTGTCATACATTTCGTCGAGTTTTTGCACCACTTCGCGAGGCGTTTCAAGAACCTAGGTACATTCAAACTGCTTATCCGATAGAGTGCTATAAATGATATTGTGGGCTTTAAATTCTCATAAATTCAGCCAGAATGTACAGATTGTTTAAAAAAAAAGCGTAATTTCTGAAAAAAAATCGCCGAAAATCGCCATTTTTTTTTTTAATAAAATTCATGAAATCTACTTAACAAATCTTTTATTTAAAAAATGAGATCTTGTTATAATATAGTTTTTAAAACCAAAAACGAATATTATACCTTCAGGGTATTAATAAATAATACAAATCACACTAATATAAGAGTGATGAACACCCAATTTTCTTGAAAACATACGCATACTTTTTTAAAATATTTGTACCAACACATTTTGCAATAGGACTGCGCAATTATTAAATTTATTATAACTCATATTAATTGATTAATCGCACAATCCGCTTTTAAGAGCTCGGCGCTAAAAATTAAATAAAAACCTATAATAAGGCGAGATCAGCTGTTTCCACAATTTCTTCAAAATCACCTATAGTGTCTGAATCATTTATATTTCTGTTGTCATATATTGAGCTATTCAGCCTTGATGACATACTGCTGTTTGATATTGCAAACGTTTTGCAGCAGAAACTACATTTATTCGAACTATTGAATTATTAAGGCTTTCCAACCTCTTCCTATTTCGAATCTTAGTTCTTGTTGAATTCATTACGGAAAAAACGCGCTCAACAAAAGTGTGTGAATGCGGCAAGGATAATAATATGGGGGCTACTTTATATATACATATTTTCAAACATTTTATTGCCTGTTGCGGTTTTCACTCCGTAAGCAATTATCCAAAATTCTTCAGAGTCGGATGGAAGGGTTCTGAAAAAAGGTATTCCATGGGAAAATTAAAAGATTTAGGTGTTCTAGGAATGTAGATATGTAGGTTTTAAGGCACTTAAACTTGAAAGAGGCAAAATGAGCTTTAAAAAAAGGAAAAAAAGGCATATATTTCTTAACTTTGTTTTATACTTACTTTATGTACAATGTGAAGGTCCAATTAAACATATAAAAAAATACATACAGTGGTCAAAAAATTATAACCGAACCACTTTTTGCCAAGTTTTGATGTATTATTTTTGTTGTTATTGAACTTTTGTTATTTTTTTTTAGTAAAAATATAGTTCATTTTTTAACAAAACCCGTGTAAATCCATGTGTCCAAATTTGAGTAGTCCACTTGCAAAGGCGCTATGTAAATTTTTTTCGATTTTTTTGGTGAGTAACGTATCAGTATTTAAAGTAGTTTCATGTCCACTAACAATACAGTGCAAAATCTGCAAAAAAATAGCATCAAATGTTACTACTATTGCAAAAGTCGCTCTAAAACTTATTTATACACTTTTAAAAGTCTCCATCTCCTGATGAACTTAGAAAACTGCAAGAAAACGTGGTCGTGGAAGGCGTCGTAAAACAAAGCAGACCAATCTTCATGGAAGAGAGAACGCTAAAAGCTAAAAAAAAGATAGCTATGTAAAAGTTACTGTTTTAAAACTCACTATATTTAATTTTTATATAAAAAATTTGCAAAAACTACCACACTGCGATTTTGTTTTTTAATGTTAAATATTAGGCTCTTGTTTATCCAAATTAGGTGCGTTCGTTTAAAATCTCGAGTAAAAAACATCCAACTGCCAAATTCCGGCGTAATGTCATCTGTTCTCTCACAAGAGAAAATTATCCAAAATTGTACGCGAACAGAAAATTTGCAGAAACTTGCAAGTTAGACGAACAGCTGATATAATTTTTGTTTACATTCAAAAGTGTAAAATTTAAAACGTACGAAAAGTCATCACAAAGTGTTATACTGACACAGTTTATTGATTAAACAAATAACTACTTACTTCTTACAAGTTTAATTAGTCGCATTTTGTAGTTTTTAACTTCCAAACCATCAAATTCAATTTTGTGATTTGCGTAAATTCAAAGCAGCTGTTTTTTATCAGCTGTTTTCCCGTTGGCAAATTGCTGTTGGCAAAAATTTTTCCAGCAGAAACCAGCAGCTTCTCTCAATTTCCCCTACTTTGCAAGTTTTTTGCGTACGTGAACGCAAAATCTTGTAAGTTTTGGTTAAACATGAACAATTAACGGCTACGCGAACGCAACTATTTTCAGATAATAAAGTACTCCGCTTTCAAATACGTCAAGTCTTGCTTTCAAGTCTGCTCGTTCGTTGGCGAAGGAGGTGGGAAGAGAGGGGAAGAGTACAGATACATCCGTACCGTCAATTAGTTTCAAGTTTTCTTGTCCTCTTTTGATCTTTTCGTTGCCTCCCATTTAAAGATCCGAGAACTTGAATTCAATATAACTTGACGCGTGTGGAAGCAAAGAGAAAACACAAAAGAGAATGCGATAAAAATTGCTTTCAAGACTTGACGTGTCTGAAAGGGGACTAACAATTTGAATGTTACTTGTTGTTGTACACGTTTTTTTAATTTATGGCTCACTATTATAAAATCACATAACGCTGCTTGCAAGTGGACTACTCATTTGTGCAATACTAAAAAAAATTCAACAAACTTTCGTACAAATTTCGAACTTTTAAAAATTCTAAGAAATCAATCGACATTTTTAGGCATTTGAAACTTGTACTTTATTCTACTAGAATTCAATGGGCTACAAAACTGCATACTCAGAATTTAATTAAAAAACTCGAAATTTTAACGAAAATTTGTAGATTTTTTTTTAAATAGCATAAATTTTTAAGGTAATTTTTTACATATATTGCGCTATTGGTAAAAAGAAAAAATGGGACATTTTTTTTTTTATTGTCAAAATATTGGTACAATATTGCGGTGTTCTATTGCAAAATTTCCATAAACTAAATTTCGTGATTGGGATAGTGAAAAATATTTTGGGTGTTCACACAATTGGGATACGATTTACACCAAATTTTGGCAAATATCCAATCGTGTGACACTGCCTTTAAACTTGTATTTATACGGATGTTGGTAAAGAACGAACTATAAAAAACTAACCGAAATTAAATAACAACAAAAATAATATTTTAAAACTTGTCAAAATTTGCTGGTAGAAGTTTTTTGCATAGCGAACAAAACTTATGTCTGTTTTCCACGTTATCACAACGGCTGCCGTAGCCGAATGGTAGCGCGTTCCACTACCAACGAATTGGTCGCGAGTTCAAATCCTGGTGCACGAACGCATTCTTTTGTTTTGTTTTTTTTTCTATTTATAGATTCCATTTAAAGGTTTATAGTTCGCACCAACTACCGCGGGATCAGCCTTCTAAGCATAGGTTACATGGTCTTATCGAGCGTTTTGTGTGAAAGACTGCAGTCCACCGTCAGTGAACTGATTGGCCCTTATCAGTGTGGCTTTACCATAGACCAGGTGGGCTACTCTGTAATGCCATGGGAAAGAGAAATGCGATGCGATAGGCAAATACATTGTAAGTAATACCCTGTGGCGCTTGCCTATCGCATCGCATTTCTCTTTCGCGGCTATAATTTTATGGACTACTGTACATAAGTTGGCTATGATTAATGGTGCATAACAAAAAGGTTTGTCGCCCGTGCGATTTCTTCATGACACACCAAATATAGGAAGGGCACAATTACGAATTACTAGTGAGAAAAAAATCTATATCCGAATCCATATTTATCAAACATTTTTACCGTGTCTTGCAGCGACTTGATTGCTTGAAAGTTTCGCATCAATTGAGCACGACACACATACAACCATAATCGCAAACCTCCCTGCAGCAATAAGGCGGCCAATTTTCCGTTAAGGACTAGTACTTCACTGGTTCAAATTGGACTGGTCAGAATTGGACATTTGCTTGCATCGAAAATGTCAGTCTTCGACCAGTCCCCAAGGAACCGGCCTAGAGATAGACGAAAAGTACAGTTTGGCAGTGACAGGGTGGTGTTGTCTTGCAATTCAATAAAAACAAATTTAAATAACACCACCCTGTAAATGTCCCAATCGCTTGGTCTGGCCTTGATGCAAAGTGAACATTTGAAAAACACATTTACATGCGTGGCTGTAGCTCAGTGCGCAGAGATGCTTGCCACTATTTGTTAGCTTTCAGGAGGGTCCGGGTTCAAATGCCGTCAGAAGCAACATGGTTATAAAATGATAAAATTAATTTTTTTTGTGTTTCCGAATTATGAAAAAGCAACTGCGAAGTGTCCAAAATTGGACTAGTCTAGGACTATCTTACGGTCAGTGTTGATTGGACCGGTCCTTTTCCAATGACACGCCAATGCTAAAAATGGCAGTTGAAACCATTGGCAGGGGAATTATGAGGGACTAGTGCTGGTAATAATAGGGACTAACTGAGGGCTAGCCTAGGGTGAGTCTGAATTGCTGCAGGGCATAATCGTCGGCATCACTGAATCATAGAGTATGCACATGTGTGTGTGAAAGCAGTGCAGTTTTTCTCGTGGAAGTGTGAAAGCAGAAGGGAAAAATTTGGCACGCGTGCCTATGAAATGGCCGCCCTAGTTCTAAAGCCAATCCTAGACAATCCCGAGTTATCCTTCTACAAACCCTACAAGGTCAGAATTTCTGAAAGGGCCTGCTGTGAAGTGATAATAACTATGATTGACGAAAGGTTCCAAGCATGGTATACCGGCGGATCAAAGATGGACGACAAGAGTCCTGGGGCAGGCGAATTTGAACCAAAATTCCAGAAAGTCTGCCAATTTACATATACGCAACTATGGCAAAAGTCTTCGCAATCGAAGTCTGTGTAGAAGGACAAATGGGGCCAAAGTAAAAATTATTTGTCGGATAGTCAGGCAGGTAAAAGGCCTTAGACTCTTTTAAAACGGCAGTAGCCTTGTGGAAAGCTGTAACACTTTTTTGAACCACTTGGAAGCTCACAATAACGCAACGCTGTGATGGGTTCCGGGACATGAAGGGTTTGAAGGCAACGAGAGCTGACTGTCTCGCAAAGCATGGAGTCCAAATGCACTTGCATTGTCTCTAGCCATTCGTGAGCTGGTGGAGGAAACCCCAGAACATATTCTATGTGACTACCCTCATATCATAAATAGCAGACTGATACACTTTGGGGAATGATTGTCTTCTTCATCCAAAAGTTGAAAACATGGCGCCTTCCAAAGTGCCTAACTTATTAAAGAAAATAAAATTTTTCTAAATGTTATATTATCTATATTTTTAATAAATTTGACATTAAAAAAATATTAAAAGCTTAGGCACTCCGCACATTAAGCTCCTAATCATAGTAGTGTAATCGTTTCGACATACTAAAGTATAAAGCTTTTATGCCGAGCACATGTATTTCAATGAACCTCTGTACATTACGATTCAAAATCTTGTTTTCGCCTAATCATAAAAGCTACATGAATCGAAGCGCCCAACATTGTAAGGCGCTTGCAGTTTTGAAATCATCATTTGTTTACTTTTTTGTGTTGGAAATAAAATTTATTTGTCAATTCAATAGAAAATAATTGAAAATGAATGATTTCGTAGTGCGTAGTTGCGAAAGAAAGGCCAGAAAATTTGTCATGTGTAGAAAGTGTTTATTAGCTGGTGACTTATGCACGGCGTGCAAGTGTACAGAAGTCGAGTCGTCATGCATTCGTTTCGGTATGACGAAACGATTACTCTACTTTGATTAGGCGCGTAATGTGCCGAGTGCCTTAAATTTTTTTTTTTTTTTTTTGATTTTTGTAGGAAGTTTTAGTAGGAAAAAAAATTGTCCGTGGCAACACTGGTTGGGAGTAAATTGGCAAATTCAACGGAAGTGGTTGGGGCTGAAACAAGTGCTACTTGAGTGTATGCAATGGTATTAATTTAACAAAAACTTGCTAATAAAAGGATAAGAATAACATTAAAAAAAAAAAACCAATACAAGAATGAAAAGCGAGTACGTACGTAGATAAAGAAAAGAATAAAGGCTAAGGTAAAATTTAAAACAAAAACTAAGATGCGTAAAGATAAAGGCAAAAATTAAGACCAAGGTAAAAGGTCTGTACTCGTATTGAGAGGGCAAAAGTCTCCAGCAGCAAAAGTTCTGAGAATTTAGCAGCATTCGCTCTTAAAGAGACGAAATATCAACAGAAGTACGAGAACGCAAAATTTGCAAAAACTTGCAACCTTTGAAGCAGCTGATCGCTTGCACAGTTACCACTGGTGATTAATTCGGCAATTTATTTTCTGCTTGGTACGTTTTCCCCCGATTTGGCATTTTATTCAATTGAATAGTTTTGGATAAGAAAAACCTTTTTAAAATACAAATTAGTTATATCGGAATGAATAAGTTATTTTTCTCATAATTATTTGTGATATCACACGGTGACGCATTCAAAAACAAGAATATCTCCTCCAAACACCCATCAATGATCCAAAAAAAATGTGCGATGTAATAGATATATGTAGCTACAGATGTAGCTTTAAAATTATAAAATTTTCATTTCAACAACCAACCTACCAAAACCGAAAACTTCAGCAAAAAAAACATTTCAGCACGTTTCATTTAAATCTATTTTGGTATATTTAAAGGGAAATTATGGCACAAACGAAAAATGTCATACGGCAACCATAGTCAGCACACACTAAAGTAAACAAACTGGATATTAATGGCAAATTAACGAAACATAAACTCAACAAACGTTGTGCTTATTAAATTTACTCACTTTTTCGTTGTATACTAGCATTAATAATAAAATTTGCAATAAATAACTCAAAAAGGCCATATTTTCTTTTGTTTATTTACAAGCATGTGTTTGTGATCAGCTGATTTTCTTACTTGCAAGTTTTAGGTGGAAAAAATTTTTCCAGCAGAAATTTGCAGCTCTCTTTTACATTTGGCTCTCTCAATTTCCCCTACTTCGCAAGTTTTTTGGGTACGAGAACGCAAAACCAGTAAAAGTTTTCTAAAACTTTAGATAGTTGGGCGTACGAGTACACTCCTAAATTTAAACACTTTACTTATATAAGGGCAAATGTAAAGGGGAATATGTAGGTGAAGACAATGATAAACATAAAAGTTAAAACAAAGATAAATCTAAAAAGAAAAACGATAAAAGTAAAGATGAAGATAGAGGAAGAAAGATTAAAATAAAGGTAATTATAAAGAAAAGGATATACATATGTAGATAGAGACACAGAGAATCAATCTGGGAACTACTTATTTAGGTATTTTAGAGATTTTCGGGATTCTCGGGACTTATCGATATAATAGTCGATATATTTATCGGTTTTATTATCAATATTTTTATCGATTTTGGTATCGAAACTGTTAAGAAAGATACGGTAGCACCTTAACTGCGATGTGCCACCCTGTGACGGCAACTGACAAGTTTTCCTTGAGGATGTTTTTTGACATTACGTTTTCTTTCCTTTCTGCCTTTTACGTCTTACAAGGAGCATGAGAAGTTGATATTGTAATATCTGTAAAGCACTTGTAACTAATGGATAAATAAAAACACCAGTTATTTCAAACATCTTACTACATAAACGAGTGTTTTGGAAATTTGGGCGTGGGATCGCTGGCTTCAGTAACAACTTTGAAATAATTTAACATTTCTCAACTTGCAAAATGCCCGACGCTGGTTTGTCAGAAGGTCATAGCTGTAAGAGTTGCTTAAAGGGAGACGATTCGCAAATGGTTTGCTGTGATGTATGTGATCGATGGTAACACTTTCGATGTGCTGGCGTTACGGCCTCCATCGAAAACGTGGACTGGCGCTGTTCAGATTGCTCTACATCTTCACGCAGTACGACGACTGGGGCGGAAAAACAAAAGGTTGGCGCAGGTGTTGCCCTCCCTAACCAAGCGACTGAAGGCAAGCAGGGTCGGCAAAATACGGTCAGCCATGAGGAAGGCGTTGCCTGCGCACTCATGACACAAGAGGCGACCCATTCACCACCTACGGCCGCAACCGGACAAGGTGGTACGTCGAGTCGGAGTAGTCCTGACAGTAACACGGCAAGAGCCCAATGGCTCAGAAGCATCACTTATCGAAGAAGAGGAGCGGATCCTGCGTCAAAGGGAAGCTGTACTTGATAGGCGTAAAAAGCTTCTGCAACAAGTAGAAACCGAAAACGTATGTTCAGACCTCGATGAAGGTTTGGACACTATTGCAGTACAAAAGTGGTTGAATGGCACTGGGCACACCTTGCAGCCAAAGGAGTCACCAGCTGTCAACAATATGCAAAACCAAATAACTTCGTTGCAAAAGAAGTTCTCTAACCTTGAACAGCAGGTGCAAACTCATGCTGGGCCCGCAATCGGTATGACTTGGCTACCGAAATTGGTACCCGAGCGTGTGTCAGCGCCAACAGAGTCTCAACCGCAACTGGCAGGGCAGACTTTGACACGGCCACCCAATAAACGCTGCCTTACCAAAAATCAAATTGCTGCGCGCAATGGTGTTTGTAAAGAGCTGCCTAAGTTCACCGGGAAACCTGAAGAATGGCCCCTGTTTCTGGCTACATATCAACAGACCACCGAACTATGTGGATTTTCGGAGGGTGAAAACTTACTGCGTTTACGTCAGGCGTTAGAAGGAGCGGCACGGAACGCAGTAAGAAACTTGCTCTTACACGCGTTCTGTGTCCCACAAATACTCGACACACTACGAATGAAATTCGGACGTCCCGAACTTATTATTGCCGTGCCCCTGGCACGAATTCGAGAAATACTAGCAGTAAAAGAAAACCGCCTTGAGGCTCTCGTAGATTTGGCCTTGGCAACAATGAAAGCTTCAAACATGCGAATAGCATTCTCGTACCAAGCGTCGTCCCCAGAACTTCTACCAAGCGCGGATATTTAAATGCACACGCAAATAACGTCGGAACTGGAAAAAGGGTCGCATGTATTGTTTGTCACGGCGAGTGTAGTTCGGTTGGAAGCTGTCATCAGTTTAGAAGCGCGGACACGGCTGTGCGGTAGCAATTGGTGCGCGTGCATAAGTTATGTCGTCGCTGTTTAAAGGCGCATCATAAGTTCAACTGCCAGTCTACTGCCACTTGCGGTATAGACGGTTGCTCTTCAATCCACCACCAATTACTGCACATGATGTGGTTAGCCCACCACTAGCTAACCTAATGTTAAACGCACATAGCAGCGACGCCGATTCGACCCTATTTCGGGTATTGCCAGTAACACTCCATGGGAATAATATCAAACTTCAAACTTACGCTTTCTTCGATGATGGATCTTCACTTACGCTAATGGATGCCGAGCTACAAGAGTGGCTGCTAAAATGGACTGCAAACACGCATCGCTATGAAGAGGACTCCCAAGTGCTTGAGTTGGAAATTTCCGGTGCCAATGCAAAAAGGCGCTTCGTTTTGAAGGATGTGCGCACTGTGAAAAGGCTCGAACTGCCGTTGCAGACGCTCGATGTTAAAGGGCTGCAAGCTAGATTTTCGCAGCTTAGAGGCCTACCGTTGTCCTCCTATGAAGATGCCATACCCAAGCTACCAATAGGCCTGAACAACAGCCGACTAGGTCTAAGTCTACGTTCCCGCGAGGGCTCCGACAACGAGCCTTAGCGGAAAAGACGCGCCTAGGATGGACACTGAAAGGAGTTCTTGTAAAGCAGCCTCAACCCGCTGCTTATCATGCGTTCCACAGCTGCGACTGCGACGCCGCTGCCAACGCTGAGTTGCTAAAGGCTGTCGAAGAGTACGTCTGCCTTGATAATGTCGACATTAAATGTAAATCAGCAAGTCTGATGTCGAAAGATGACGGAAAAGCTGTCGAACAACTTAGGGCGACGGCAAAGCGCATCCAGGGCCGTTTTGAGACCGGCCTGCTCTGGAGACACGCTGACATCGCACTTCCTGGTAGCCTCCTGACTGCCTTGCGGAGAGCTCAATGCTTACAAGCGAAACCAAAGCGATATCCGGAGCTCGCCGAGATCTTGTCGCCTAAGAGCGCAGCTTATGTAACCAAAGGATACGCCAAACCTTTGCCAGTTGAGTCGCTACTGGAAAAAGGGTGCTGGTATCTGCCGGTTTTTCCTGTGTGTAACCCACACAAACCAGGCCGCAAAAACCAAGGGTATATCTCTCAATTCTATGCTTTTAAAAGGACCCAGGATCAGTTAACATGCCTGGTGTCCGTCTTGAGGAGATTCCGTCAACGAGCGATGGCGGTGAATGGCGACATAGAGGAGATGTATCATCAGGTCCGAACCCGATCCGAGGACCAAAACTATCAGCGCTTTGTTTGGCTCTAGCCAGGAGATAGCAAACCTTCAGTATTCGCAATGTCCGTCATGACTTTCGGAGCCACCTGTTCACCCAGTAGTGCGCAATACGTAAAGAACCTAAATGCTAACGAATTCCACAGCCGTTATCCGAGAGCCGTCGAAGCATCGTTACAAACCACTACGTTGATGATATGCTCGACAGTGTAGATACGGTAGAGGAGGCTATTCAGCTTGCTAGCAACGTAAGTCTCATCCATAGCAAAGGTGTATTTCACGTCAGAAACTGGCGATCAAACTCCGAGGAAGTACTGAACGCACTGCAAGTTAACGCTATTGACTCCGAAAGAAGCCTCGACACCCCTCAAGAAGTACCAGTTGAATAGGTTTTGGGCCTGTGGTGGCTCACCAAGGAGGACTGTTTCACGTTCCGACTCGCTCAGCATCACAAAATTGGGGAACTGCTACGCGGCGACCACCTTCCAACCAAGAGGGAAGTATTGAGCGTTGTCCTGATCATTTTTGATCCCTTGCGACTTCTCAATTTCTACGTTATATACGCCAAAATAATTTTTCAGGAAGTTTGGCGCTTCGGCTGCGGCTGGGGTGACAGCGTTCACGACGAACACTACTCCAGCTGGCTGAAATGGGTTCACCTACTCCCCAGGGTAGAGGGTTTGCGGATACCGCGATGCTACTTCCAAAACTTGGATCACGAGTCCGAGCTAGAGAGGCACGTCTTCGTGGACGCCAGCGAAAACGCCTACGCTGCCACATGTTATCTTCGCCATACTCGGGGTGATGTCTTAAACTGTACTCTAATAGGCAGCAAGGTGAAGGTGGCACCTGTAAAGATGCTTTCCATTCCCCGACTGGAACTTCAGGCTGCCGTCCCAGGCGCCCGATTGGCGGCAGGCGTGCTCACTTCACATACGCTCCCCATCAGACGTCAAACATTTTGGACCGACTCTCGCACTATTCTGGCATGGATTCGCTCTGACCACCGGCGTTACTCCCAATTTGTAGCCTTTAGAGTCAGCGAAATTTTAGAGCTAACTGAGTGATTGGCGATGCATTCCCTCAGCGGAGAATGTGGCAGACGACGCTACGAAGTGGCAAACAGTAGCTGACTTTTCAAATCAAAGCCGCTGGTTCAATGGACCACAGTTCTTAAAACTCGCACGCAGCCATTGGCCGAACAATGCAGAAGGCACCCAGACAACCGTCGAAGAACTTAGAGCTAAGTACGTAGGTCACCACGATGCGGTGCACCAGCCTCAAAGGTTCTTGTCAATACATGAACGCTTCTCCCGATGGAGTCGTCTCGTGCGAACAACGGCAACTGTTTTACTAAGCGTCCGCATCTGGAAGCTCTATCGAAAAGGAAGCCGAATGTGTCCGCAACTAATAGAACAAGAAGATCTTAAGCGCGCCGAAATACTTCTTTGGAGGGAAGCCCAATTTGACGCGTTTGCCGATAAGATCGCCTTGCTCTGTAAAGGGAAACCGGTCGCTCATGCGAGCTCCATCTACAGGCTCTCACCGCATCTCGATGATGTGTCATTGCTTCGGCTCTGTGGTAGAGTCAATCTGCCAGGACAGGAAGATCCAGTCATATTGCCGAAAAGCCACAACATAACTCGACTTATTGTTTCAGACTATCATATCAAGTATTTTCACGGAAGCTCTGAGACAGTTGTGAATGAAGTACGCCAGACCGTTTGGATTTCCCGACTACGCACAGTCGTAAGCACGATACGCCGTGAATGTCCAGTTTGTCGGAATCGCAGTGCTATTCCACGCCCTCGCAAGATGGGCGTTCTGCCCGCGTCTAGAGTGACCCCGTTTACTCGGCCATTTACATACGTGAGAGTCGATTACTTCGGGCCAATATTGATCGCTGTACGTAGGAGCACCGAAAAAAGGTACGGCGCGCTCTTAACCTGCCTCACAACGAGAGCGGTACACTTAGAGATAGCATACTCTTTGTCCGCCGATTCATGTATTCTCGCCATTCGGAGTTTCATGGCCCGGCGCGGAGTACCACACGAATTTTGGAGAGACAACGCTACCAACTTCAAGGCTACACATCGGGAACCAATTAACGCTTTCAATACCCTGGATAAGGAAAAACTCGTGAGCACCTTTACGAACTCCACCATGAAGTGGGCGGAGGCTGGGAACGGCTCGTCCGCTCGGTAAAGAACATCCTCCCAAGGATATTACAGTCACAACGTCCTTCCGAAGAGCTACTGCGCGGTGCCCTTATGGAGATTGAGGCGGTCATAAACTCTCGACCACTCACCTACATACCACTCGATCACTGCGAAGCCGAGGCTCTCACACCGAACAACTTCCTGTTAAGGAGCTCCAGCGGCAGAGTTTGTCGAGCCTATTGAGGAAGGGGGCGTCATCTACATAACTGATCCCAACGGGTCCAGAAACTGCTGGCCTAAGGGTCGGGTAATCTCCGTAAGGAAGGGCTCCGACGGGCAGGTAAGAAGCGCCTTTGTGAAGACTATCACTGGTATCTACGAAAGTACCGCCACGAGACTTGCCGTACTTTCCATCAGTACTCCGCAAGATGAGGTTGATCCGAAGGATATACCTGGGGGGAGTGTTAAAAAAGATACGGCAGCACCTTAACTGCGATGTCTACGGCTCCTTTTACGTCTTACAAGGAGCGTGAGAAATTCAACATTATTTAATTAAATCTAGATAGATCCCTGAAAATACTAAGGTAAGTACTATTGTAATATGTGTAAAGCACTTTTAACTAATGGATAAATATAAACACCAGTTATTTCAAACATCTTACTACATAAACGAGTGTTTTGGAAATTTGGGCGTGGAAGCGCTGGCTTCAGCAACAGAAACTTTTATCGATTTTGCTATCGATATCTTCGGAACATATCGAAATAATCGATATTTTTATCGAGTTTGTAATCGATATTTTTACCGATTTTTTATCGATAACTTTATCGTTTTTGTAATCCGTATTTTTAACGAATTTTTATCGATATTGTTGTTGGTTTTGATTTCGATATTATAGAATTAGTAATCGGTATTTTTGTCGATTTTGTTATCGATTTTCTATAGACTAGTATTCGATTTTGTTATCGATATTTGTTTCTGTTTTCTTATCTATATTTTTACCGATATTTTTGTTGATTTTCTGATCGATTTTGCTATCGATTATTTATCGATTTTGTTGTCGATATTTGTATCGATTTTGTTATCGATATTTTTATCGATTTTGCTATCAATATTATTATCTATTTTGCTATCGCAATTTATATGGAATTTGTCATCGATTTTGTTATCAATAGAGTATAAAGATAAAAATGAAGATTAAGGAAAACGAATAACATAAACGGAATTAGAACGAACAGGGGTAGAGGTACGGATGTAGATAGAAACAAGACAAAATATAAACTTAAGCAAATGCAGATGTATGTATGTAGGTATATTGTAGGTGTATTGTAGGTGTATTGGATATGAGACAAAATACTTAGATATGTAACGTAAGTTTCACTTCTCCAGTGTGGCGCAGGCGCTCTTACTTTTTTCTAAGGGTCAGCTTTTCAGTGCCAGTTCAAACTTGGATTATGTAAACTGCATTTAAATTGAACAGCTGGCTGACATTTTATTGCCTCATCATAGTTTAAACCACCCAGTGCGGTGTTTAAACTGTAGTGGAATTCGCGCTTCTGTGTATTCGTTGTATTTTGCGTAAGTGTCACTGGATTAGGGTGTTATTGTTGTTGTGAGTGTATTTATTCAGTTAGCCTTACGCAAGATACAACAAATACACAGAAGCACGAATACCACCATGTTTAAACCACAGCCGGGCACTGAAAAACTGGCCCTAAGTGTATAACCGTCTAAGCGGTATTCTTACCTCGTCATAGTCAGTCGGGGGGACATCGACTCCATTATCATCGACTGTGGCTCGGATATGTCTTCGACTACTTTCAGTGCTGTTGCCGTTCAACTGAGTGTGAAATTAATCGCATTTCTTGGAAGGCGGTGTGTCAGCCTTTTTCTTAGCGAGGTCAACAACCAGCCGGGCAGAAGCACGTTCCTCATTAAGCGAGCGTACATTTGGGATGCATGCCCTCAATCGTAAACGTTTGCCGCTACCTGGTGAAGGACGGTCAAAAGATTTCCCCCTTATGTGGACTTCTGCGCACGGAACTTTTCAGTTTGGCATTCCTTATTGAACCCTTAATGTAACACATTTTCAGTAAAGAAGCGGCTCAATATTAATATCCTTTTATATGCCATTGTCTAACATTTGAAAGCAGCAGGATTTCTATGTTGAAAGTATTTAAAATTTTTTTTTAATATCAACATTGAGTCTGTACATCCCACTTAGCGACGTAAAATAAACGTTAGCGTTATTACATTTTTGGAATGCCCGTTAATTTATTTAAAATAAATACATGTGTATATATATATGTATGTATATAGTAATGTAAGTGCTTACAGTGCTTTTATGAACATCTAGTTAATAAATATGTATAGTAAATATGGATAAACATACTATAATATGTATGTGTATATTTTTCCCCTTTTTACTTATTTACAGCCTACTAAATTCTTCAAGTCTACACATGAACACCAAGAATTGCCTTACACAATTTAAAACCAATCGCACAATTCCAGTTAAAGCTACAACCAAGCTTTTGATATAAATTTTGTACTAACAGGAATTTGGCTTTTGCGGTCAGCAACCGTTGGGAGTTAAACTTCCCGTATTTCCTAAACCGATCCTGCTGGCCCGATATAAGGAATCATTTCTAAACTTCCCGTATTTCCTAAACTCGTTTCTCGCCTGCATAGCTTCCCGAAATATAGAAGATAGCGAAGACCAGATAAAACATCAGTGAAACTTTCAAGGCGATCATTTTTTCTGTTTTTTGATGAATAAAATTTACTCCAGGTGATACTTCTGTATGAGCTGTACTGACATTGCAATGGCTGAAGCTGCTTTTATATGCAACATTATGCCTTTAATAATACGTACATACATATATGTACAGACAAAAGTATTTACACAACTGGACGTAATTTTGAAATATTGCAATTATTTACAAAATAAATTCGTAAATTGTATGCATAAAGACTAATAATGTATGTATGTTGCTTTTTATTTTAGAGAATTCTCCTAATCGATATATTTATGTATGATTTATGTATGTATGTATGTATGTACATTTGATTACTCCCAAACGCCGGCGACCCTTTTTTCACTTGGCCTTGAAAACGAAACATCTGCATTTATATGCAATTGCATATTTGTTTCAGTAAACTGCTGTTGAATATTTAAAATAATATTAGAATAACTACTGGTTTCTGCATATTAAACCAAACCTCTATATCTCTATATTAACGAAGCGCTGAATACAAATACGTGGTCTGTTAGTA
>NW_016162405.1:0-3374 GCF_001687245.7 Rhagoletis zephyria | reverse complement strand
TGCGGTGACGCGGTTAACTAGAGTGTGAATTAAAAGAATTTCAAATTTCTCCATAAAAGTGGTATACTAAGGTAAAACTCCGGATTGACTACTAAGTCTGTAGTATAATTTATTTTCATAGTGCCTGCGTGTAGTGAGAAATAATGCATTCGTGTGCAGTTGGAGTGTGGCTCAGGTGTTGCTAAAGCATTCATGTAGATACACAGATACACCACGACTAATATAGAATTCGATATGCCTGAGAATAGGTGTATGGGCAGTGACTCAATGAGTGGAATATGCGCTACCAAATGTTGCCACCTGAGTAGGGATTTCGTTTAAAGTTACCGTTTTAATAAATATAAAAGAGTTTGGAGCTCATTCCATTCAAGTACTTGCTTTAATTTTATTTTCTCGTTTTTTTTTTTAAGTGCCATTTTCTCATAGTTTTGCAATTTCCACCTGAAACTAAGTATTTTTTTGTAACTTCTTATCCAACATGTGGCACTACTGCGATCTTACCTGTGTAACTACTCATTAATTTGCTCACGCACACATACTTATAAGCCATGGCAGTTCTCTCACCTACACAGGTGCGAACGCTGTCGAAGCAATAGTTCTTTGTACTATACATACATACACACAGTTACTAAGTATGCCTCAACTCACTGCGCGGTCGCTGCCTTATCAGCCACCAGACTAGAAAATTTACAGAGTACAGTGCTGTGAGTGGCGTTACCTGGCTTCTACTCTTTTTTTTATTTATTTGGTCTCAAAATATTCCCCCACGTTTGCTTTTACACCTGCGAGTGATAAAATTTGTTCTTATTTACAAACCAAAAAAAAATACAAAAGTGTTTTATTAAACTAAAATTATTCCTACTTTCATATGTAGATCGCTATTTTTTGTGAAACACTTTAAATAACAAGCGCACCATGTCGTACGGCGCCGAGAAGGCGCTTGCCTATTTGTATCCGCTGATCATTGCCACCTCTGCCATCTGCTGCATCACATCGGGCGTTGCTTGGGCCCATTGGCGTTATGTTTTGAACGCTTGTCCGGAGACGAATTGCGGCTGCATCCTCCATGGACGCACCACCTACAACAGCTTCGAGGGTGGTCATATAGCCTATTGCCACTTTGCCACATACGGTCTCATCTTTCCTCTAGTGTTCGCCACCGTGCTGGGTATTTACCATGCATATCGCATCTGTATGGGCACAACAAAACGAAAAACGGGCACAACCACCATTCGACAGAGGTGAGTGACAATCAATTTAAAGTGTTTTGAGAATATTTTTTGTTCATAAAAAAGTCAATTTTATATAGGGGAAACGGGTTTTTTTTCGAGCAATTAACTCATTCAAAGTTTTCGATTTGCTCCCAAAGTGTAGAAAAAATAGATGCATATTTTCTTCTTTCGAGAATACTACACAAAATTTTAGCACGAAATTTAAACACAATATCAGGCATAATACATATAACGAGTAATTCTGCATCATTTGCTACTTACATATAATACGCTAAACACTTTCGAAACGTTTTAGCGCCATTTCAATTTCATATTCATTTACGCCGCCTTGGGAATTTACACACCTTGTAACGGTTCATGTGCACCAGAACTCTACTCTCAAAAAAAAAAAACAAAAAATCACAAGATTAATTCGATATCGGATAAACCAAAACATGATAACTTGGTACACTGAGGGCCCAGTGACTGAACAGGGTACTGAGGTGGATGTAGTTGGACCGACGCTAAGATACTCGGAACCCATGGGAAACCATATGTCAATTTTCCAAGCTGAAACATACGCCATAGAAAGATCTGCAGACTTTAATATCAGTCGAAACTACCGGAATCAGAACATTGCCATCTTGACTGACAGCCAAGCGCATATCAAGGCCCTCAAATCTCATTAGATAACATCTAAACTGGTGTTAGCCGTGCAAAAAGTCTGTTAGAATGCATTTTTAGATCTTACTATATTTTCTTTTTTAAAAGCTGGCCCTAAAGGATATAAGGAAGCATTGATATTCGAGTGTCTACGAAAGGATGTGTTTCCAAATCATCGGAAGTGAACTAAAGCTGCAGAGTTAAATTTGTACTGAGTCATCTTTATTCTATGTATGTAAATGTTGCCCTTCTAATAGATACCAAATCAAAAGATCTAAAGTTTTTGTTAATTTCACACAAACAAAGTTTGTTTTTTGATGACTATGGCTAAGTGATTAGAAAAGCAAACTACCTGGGTTCGATCCCTGCCCCAAGAAGATCTAAATTAGAAAACATGTTTTTCTAACAGCCTCCGCTCTTCGACAGGCAATGGCAAACCTCCGAGGGTACTTCTGCTATGTAAAAACAGCTTCTCATAAAAATACAATCGCCGTTTAGAGTAGGCGTAAAACTGTAGGTCCGTCCCTCCCCTTTGTGTGACAAACATCAAGGCGCAAGCCACAAATCTGAGGATAAGCTCGGTCAAACACTAACATATTTTGTGAGCGCCAGTCTATTATTATTAATCCTATATTTACGGGACTCCGAACCGGACTCTGGAACCGACATTTTAAGTACTAAACGGTGACATATTTGTTTTCATAGTGGTATAGCAAATTTTGGCAACAAAAGTTTTCGTAGGGCATTTTAACCCATTAACTTGTACCAGGGCGGGTCTTTCTGACCTTTATTTTGAAAAATCCAAGTTAGAGGTTTAAAATTTTTCTCAAAAATTATAAACAAAAATTTCACTAGAGGTCCCCGAATATGTAAACATAAATTCATAATATTTCACTTAGCGTAATTGAATGTATGAAGTAAAACTACTTTGCGGTCGGTTGGTGTAAACACAAACATCGGTGGGACATAAAAGCCACAGCATCGTTGGGCTCTAATTCCAGACTCCAATAGAAGCGATTAATCCACAGAAGAAGGGCGGAGATGGCGGGTTAGATTAAGATTAACACTTTGGTTGAAATTGAGATTAATATTAAGATTAAGAATGAGGCAAAAATTAAGACAATAATTGTTAACGCAACACCGAAATTTATGAACTACTTTTCGAGGGCGTCTTCGCGACTAGTTTTGACTTTCGAGGCACGTGAAAAGCATTGGAAAAGTTTCGATGTTTCGGGGTTTTCGAGCCAATTTTAAGTTTAAAGGAATCCCGCAAGAGCTTTTGTTTCTACCAAAAAATTTCGCCTTTTGATTGCCCCTTTCTCTTGTCGTATTCGATTCTAAAATCAAGGCACCGAAAATGTTGTGTTTGTATCTTAAAGTGGCATATTCTCCGCCTTTTGAACCTCTATCAGTGGGAAGGTTGCCCTGAAAATCGGATGATTGCTTAAAACGACAATATTTAGTCTGTTCCAATAGCAGTCCGGTTTACAGGATTTAGTC
>NW_016162404.1:24640-43346 GCF_001687245.7 Rhagoletis zephyria | reverse complement strand
TTTAAAAAAAAAGTTATCAAGCTCTTAAAAAATCACCCGTTACTTCTTTGTACATATGTGTGTATAATCCAATACCCTATAGGAAATATTTATGCGGAGAAACATTTCTTAGTGACTGTTAACGGCTTTGTTCGTTGAAAGAAAAATAAAGACAAAAAAGTAAAAATAAATGAAATTTAAAAAAGGAACCCCGCTCATTCATCTATCAGCCAGCTCAAGAGCCTGGGCGAGCATTTCCTACTTGGCGCCTCATTTTGCAAACTTCGAACGACGCGCCAGCCGTCATCGTTTATGGCTTGTTAACCGCTATGGCACTCTTTTATTGCCAGTGGGGACACACTGCTTGTTGGCACTTATCGTTTTCGTTTTCGTTTTTGTTTTGTGAAATTTGAAGCGCAAATATTTTGACAGCCAACAATTTTTGGTCGCACTTCGCATGCATTTAATGTTAAAAAGTGGTTTCACTCACATATTTGCATTTCACAGATTTTCATTGTATTTCATTTGGCTGTTTTGCCGATTTTTGCTTTTTTTTCTTTTAATTTTATTTTGTCAACCGCATTAGCCACACAAAATGCAAAAGTGCAAATATTTCTAATGGCACAAAATGTCACAAGCGACTCGTAAAAATGTTCTAACAAGAAAAATGCATTTCATCAACAACATGCAACTGAGCGACGGGATGAAATAATAAAACTACAAATGGAAAGTAGCAACTATGCAGCAAAGCGGTTGTAGAGTTGTTGTGCGCGGATTAGCGGCATGTGGCATCACATGTTGCACAACCGATACGATCGCTTGCAAAACAACCAAGCGTGTACCCGAAAAGGCGGCAACTTTTTATTTTTTGTTTTTTTTTTTTAACAGAGTCTGACTTTTTTCTCTACTTTATTTTTAATAGATTTCCAAAGAAGATTTACGCAGTTCAAAGAATGCTTAAGCGGCAGCAGCAATGCCACAAAAGGCGGTCTGTGGTGGAAGAGCGAAATAAAATGACACCAACAAGGCAACCGCGTCGACAACAGAACAAAGCGATTCGCAGAAAAATTAAGCAAAATTAAAATACTTTTACGAATTTTTTAAATTGTTTTGGGTGGCTGAGTGGAGGATTTTGTATGTAGGTACGACGGATGTATGTACACACACACAGATATGCACTTAAGAATGTAAAAGTTCTTCTATGAAAGGGGGCTTAAATAGACATTTACCAGAGATTCTGAAAAGACTTGCTTACATAAAAAAAATACATACATACATACATATGTAAGTACATACACAAATATCTAATCTTTCGATGAAAAAGTTTCAACGGTTGGCTGAAAAAAACCGAGTTTTTCAAAAATTGAAATCGAGCGCGGCACCAGTCTTTCAACATTTAGGCCTCGCAAGGTTATCTACCCAGAGTTTTAGTCTCTCCTGCTGTTCCACTTTCGCTCCCTAACGGAGTAAAAATTATAGAATAAGTGTTGATAAGCACAAATCTCAAAGATGTAAGGAATAGATAAGATACAATTGATTAAGCCTTGGTCCGCTTGCTGAAGATGCAAAAAGAGAATAAACAACTTATCTTAAAGGTAATAACCGCTAGAAAATACCCAACCAAATCAGATGAAGCGGCAGCGGTCATCGTTGAAATTAATCCGATTTCTATATTGGCTGAGAAGAAACTTATGTAAAGTCGTGCGATGAAGAGAAAAGCTGGAAGATGATACGAAAAACAAAATCGAAAAACCACTGAGGGAATTTTCAATACAAAATAGGTTTAACGGCACGCACTTAAATTGATCTAGCACGCATGAAGCAGTGGTTGCCAGATTAGTTGGCACGCGGAAATGTACAGTGGGCAACTCTAGTCAAAAATTAAATATCCGAATACTGCTGGTGATGTACATACATGTACTCTAGCGTCGAATTAGGCAATATTGATATTGATCACCAACACCTTGCCATTGGATATCTGTCCAAACACTCGCCATGCGATAGCTCATCTACGGCCACAACACACCACTTAACAGTTTTTTCTCATCCTCCGCTTCTACTCCAGCATATGTAAGTAACATTCTGTTCATTTAAATTTTTCCTCAAGTAGATATATATACATATGTATGTATGTATGTATGTAAATATTACTCTGAATTATGAAGATAAAGTGCAGACGCGCAGGCTGCGCAAGTCATTCGAAATGTCAAAACTGACATTTCAGTGGCGTCAGTGAGTGCCATGTTTGTCCAACACTTCACACAGATCTTATTGCGCACACCTACATACACGATCACTCGCGAATGCACAAAACTACTAAGTATTATGTATGTACATACCTGCCGTCGCTTTAGGTTATAATAAAATGAAATTGCTATTGTAGCTACGCCTGCCAAGTAGCGCTCATTGTATGTACATACATACCTGCAGACACCATTCTCATCCATTATCATTAAATGTGCAAAAGTGTGTAGTGTAAAAAATTGAAAATCATCCTACACCACACCACACCAGGCGGCATAAGCGGAAGAAGAAGAAGAGCCACTAAAGTGCACTTGATTCATGTCGGATTAGTTGGAAGACGCGCGCACAAATGGGGGCTGCTGCATCAATCGTTTCGAATCTGGGATGGTTTGTTTGTGTGCACTTGCCCCTCGGTTGCGGTTGAAACAAAGTGATCGTGCAAAATGTTTTTGTAACAATCCTTTGTTTGCAAAGCACTTGTGTTGCAATCAGAAATGCAAAATACATATTTGCTTACTTCATTTAAATTTTCACGTGAACAACTTAGGGATTTACTCTACTCCGCGAACCCTTGCTGCGTATCTACATCGTGCTAAGCTGCTTGCTGAAGTTAGATAAAACTTAAACTTAGATTTAAAAAAAATACCTATACCTCATTACAAATCTAATACTGATCGATAAGAAGCTTAAGCCAAGGCTGAAATGCATGGAAAATGAACTTGCGAGGACGGGAAATCATTAACTTACGAATTACAAACAGCCTCCGCGGATTGGAAATGCTTGATAGTAGAATGGACCTCCCGGCAAATGATGTTTATTGCAGCTCCCGCGATGAGGAAAAAACTAATCTCAAACTCAACAAAGGTGAAACTAAAGTTGTGACGTACACCTGTGTTGTTATTATGGTATATAGGTTATGCACGGACTGGGTCAGTGGGAACATACGAAGAGCGCCGAGGGAGCGGAGCACACGGAGAAGTAACTGCGAACTTAGCAAAAGTCCTCCGAAGAACAAATTCCTACATATTCACGACAAAGGATAAAATACCAAACCTTGATCGTCACGTTGATACCGATATATCTTTTCGTGATGAAGTGCTTAACCCAGTGTTGGATCTAGACGCCATCCTTCTTACCTAACTACTTAATAGTTAGTATTTACTTGCGACTACTAGGATCTTTCTTATATTAAAACCGGTGCTTCGGACATATCTTAAAAAAAAGAAATGATCTTCAATTTATGTACTTTCTTTGCTTTCGGTTTTTAGATCTTTATTTTACTATTTAAGATCTTTTTATGCGATGAGTTGATTTGATTGTCAAATAACGAAAGACAATATTATCCAGATAAATATTCTTCCAAAAAATAGGAACTATTTGAGCTGGATAACGAATTCAAGTGTAGTCACGCCTTTTACCTAACATAATGTTTTTCGAATAATTTTAGATAATCCACCAATGAATGTTAGCCATTTTTTTTTGATCATGTGCAATTAACCAAAAAAATTTAACAATGCATGAAATCGAATTAGTTTCATTGGTTCAAACATGAAAGCGTCTAAATCCAAATATTGCAAGCAATAAAGGCGCGCATTAAAATACCTAATATTAAGGCAAAAAATACGAATGTTTTGCAACAGCCGATTCACATAAAATATCATTCTGTTTTGATGCTCGAAGCATGGAAATTCGCTAAAAATTTTAATTAAATGGCACAACGCAAATGCGCATGCACATATGTATATATACAAATACATACCCTGTAGCGAATTCGGACCCACCCTAGGTTAGCTCTCGGATATTGTTACCATTGGAAAAGAACCGGTCAAACAGCTCACCGTAAGATGTCCTATTGTGGTTAGTTGTCCTTTATTATCTGTTTTTGGACTAGTCCATCTACATTTGAATTTTAATTAATTTTTCGTTTGAATACGAGTTCGTCTTGTACTTCACAGATGCTTTTTCGTCATTAAGAAAAATCGAAAAACCGAAAAAAAAAATTTTAATTATGTGCTCCGCCAATGGGATTTGAACTCGGACACTCCTGCTAGCACAAAAATTAGTAGCAAGCATCTCTGCGCACTCAGCTACAACAACCAGCATGTAATGTTTTTTCAAATGTTCACTCTGAGCGACTGGTACATTTTTACATATTGACAGACACAGAGTGGTGTAGTTTGGTAATTTTTAACTGAGCTGAACTCATTCTCGATACAAATTTCTAGACAACCCCACTCTGTATGTACACATCTGTGGGAGTTTCCAATGAATTTCCAATTCTAACCGGTCGAATTTTAACCGGTGAGGTACTAGAGCTTTTCGGGTAACTCGCCGCCTTTTTGCTGCAGGGCATGTACATATGTATCTACGTACATCTGTATGTAAGTATGTTCACATGAGAAAATTAAAGCTACACACAGGCACGCACATAAACCTATTCAAATGGCTACATGGCTTAGGGAGCAGCGAAATTTATTGCAATTTTTGTATTTCGCTAAATATGAACATAGATTTACATACATACGCATTTCTCTACTTATGTAGATGTGCAAATAGCCAACGCATTCATGTAAATTTTTTTATTAAATCTTATTTCATGCTTAGCAAATAAACGTCAGAGCGAGGAATACATATGTAGGTAGATAGATACCCACACCCTCGCACTGAAACACAACGCATCCCAGCAGGGAATCTCCGAACTAGTGAACCAAATTTCTGGTTCCGTACTACATCTTTATCGCCAAAAATTAGCCAGTCCGAAAACAACTAGATCCCCAGCAGTTTAAAAGCAGCGAAATGTGGTGCCTATTTTATTTTGCTTTTTAAAATTACATATCGCTATCTAATGCGCTGGTTGCACTTACATTGGGCGCGTTCATAAGACGTAGCTGTTGCCTAACCGTTGGCTATTTGTCGCACAGTTGAGTAGTTGCGCTCAGCTCAACAGTTGGCAGCTATCCGCCATTTTTTCCAGCGGAAATTTTTTACGATACCCGAAGTTAACGTGTTCGACTTAGCTGATTGAAAAAACTTACGCCGCTTATATTAAATTTAACGCCGCTTTGTTAGGTGGCATTTGCAAACAAATTTATTCTTTTTTATATTTCTGAAGTGATAAAGTAACGAAAATATTTTATAATAATACTACGTTTCTAAATATATGTTTTATAAGATGTTTGCTATATAATTATACACTGTTTGATACATTATAACATTGAACGATTTTTTCAACACGGCGGCAGCTAAGCGTTGAATTCTAAGTACTATCGGCGCAGCAAATCTCTATTTATTGCAATTTCATTTGTTTATATTTATCAGCTGTTCATTTGGTAGCATAATTATCAAACTGTTTCTAAGACGTAATTGATGGGTTCAACAGTTGCCAGCAGTTTCGTAGCAGATGAGCTAAACAGCTACGTCTTATGAACGCGCCCATTGTACTGCAGTACCCGATTACCCGCCTCAGCAGAACAAACTAGACCTCATCCGTCGAATTTAGGACTAGCTTAGAACTATCGAAAAAAGGATGCAAAGGGGAAGCTTGTTTACTTTGCATATATGTGTGTTTGGCATTTTTTCGTTCAAATATGCTTTCATTCTGCACTTCACAAATGCTTTATGAAAATTTGGTAATACCAAACAAAAATTTATATTAACATTTTTTTGCGGACCAAAATCTTTGTTTGACAAAATCAGGATACTTTTTTCGTCAGTCAATTTTACGCATTAGTAATGGTTCTAAACTCTTTAGTATTGAACTAGTTCGGGTCTAGAGCGTTTCCCTACAGGGATACAGCGATGTGAATTATGAACGGCACAAATTCGGATGAATTTTTTGGTGAAAAGTTGCCACAGGCAGAGCATGTTGCACAAATCAGGATGTGATATGCTTTTATGCATACACTCATGCGCACTCATACATACACACTTCCATACTTACACGGTTTCGGTTCGTTTGTGTGTGTACATCTGTTCGCTTGCCTTTGAAATGAGGTCGCGTGGTTATAATTTTTTTCCAACTGTTTTGTTGCATTTGCGCGGTGAGGATATTTAAAAGCGGCTGTTGCAAGGCGCATTAAAACTATTTGCGGAATTTTAATTTTATTTGTTTGACATCAAAACGGCAATGCCAGCAGCTCAGCTATGTTTGTAGTTGCGTAGTAGAATCTGCAACAATAATAATTATTACATGTAGCACAATAATCGCGCAGCAACAACAACTAAATGTTGCCTACGCCGCCGCGGGCAAACATCAAATGTGAAATCAAGCACAATTAAAAACTAAAAGCGGAAAAAAGATGCAAAACGAAAAATTACTCAAATATTTTATAAAGTTTTTGCATTGTTTAACAATAAAAAATGGAATAAAAGTTTGGAAAAAAAACTAGCGTACATATTTGCTTTGTGCATTTATTTAATACATATATCGTCCTCTACGCCCCCTCGGCATACATTTAAAGCGATTTTTTCAAAGCACTTTGTATTTGTAGTCCCCACGCGTATCACCGTTACAAAGGTACACAAATGGGCGTATGTAAATTTGTTCGTATTACCTTCCACTTTTTGCTGCTGTGAGCTGTGAAAAAAATGCAAAGTGCGCAAATATTACTTTTTTTCGGACGCTTTAACGTACATTTTTAATTAAATTCCTGTTAATGCTTTAATGATAATGAAATTTGTTGCAATTAAAAGGAGCAAATTTTTTTCGAAACAAACTCATTAAGTTTTGTGCAACGGATATGAGTTTTATGTTTAAGTTGAACTCAGGCGCGTGGAAAATTTGTTTGCGAAAAAAGTGCTTAACGAAATTAAAAACTAACTAAAATTGCGGTGGTTAAATGCGTAAATATGTACATAAATAGAATATTGGAGAACTCGCCGCTGTGGCTCAATGGTTAGAGGTGCGTACTACCGCTCCGTTGGACACGGGTTCGATCCCTGATCCGAGCAACTTCTGAATTAGAAAATATTGTCTAACAGCGGTCGCCCCTCGGCACACAATGGCAAGCCTCAGAGTGTATTTCTACCCTAACACAGCTTCTCATAACAACCGTTGCCCTTCGGAGGCGGCGTAAAATTGTATCAGCAACACCTACCATTAATACGTGGGGGGCAACCCAGTCGATTAAATCCCAATGTCCCACGTGAGCAGCATCACAGCTATGAACGCCCTGGGACTTAGAGCGTCCAACAAGTCACGAAGAACTGCAAGGGACCATGTTTCCATTCCGGACATGGTCGAGGTGGAGAACACTCCTTTCGTTTATCGGATCATGGAGCTTTACTTTGTTCCAAAACTTAAAATTAACTTTTCCTACAGAAGTTACTGGTATTTAAGTGTTTTTTTCCGATTTCTTCTTCGATATATTTGTCAACGTGGCTATCTTCCTGGTCGTTCCAAGTGAGGAAACTTCACCATTACATAGGTAAGTGGTTTCGTTTATGTAGACATACAGTCATACATACGTATTGCATTATTTACCCTCCTCACATCGCCATCGTCGCTCCACACTCAATAAATGCCATTTTGCTTTGTGTAATTCACGCAACTTTTGCGTATTATCCTGAGATGACTTTCACATACAATTAAAATGTATTTAAACACTCATACGCCCTGTCGTACTGGCACAGCTCAATCCCAGTCAATTTTAAGTGCGCAAATATGTGAATTAAGCAGCATTGGTAATTTTACCTTCATTCTTCTTCTTCGTTTTTCATTAATTATTGCTCTTATTGTTCCATTTCGTAGTTCTCGCAACCTACAAGTTAAAGCTAAAGTACTTACATACATATTTTCAGGAATAAGTATGTGCATACACGAAGGCTAGCTACGCTGGTTGGCTGATGCTTCTTACTGGCATCTTCTTTCATTTTGCCGTTTCATTGACTCATCAGCTGCTGCACTCCACCTTATCATCCATGCTCATTTCACAGTTTGTTATTATTGTATTGTAACTGTTATTAATTTTAAATGACATTTATTACTCGCTTCAGCAACAACAATAACAATAAGCCAGCAACAATGTAGCAATCAACCGTTGCGAACAATGTGGCATGAAAATGTGCAGCAATGCAATTTTATAACGTGTTGCCTGCCATCCTTGTTGCACGCATCGGAAAGGGTGGCAACACTTTTTACAATACCTGCGAATATAATGGAAAGTTTCCTTAATTTGATTGTGCTGTAAAATTTGTGTGTGTGTGTATGTTCGGGTGTAAAGAAAAAATGTTGCGCTCTTGACCTCTCGGGCTCGCGAACGAACAGATGTACCGTTGCATTACTCGCTTGCATATACATATGTATGTATGTATTTTCATTTTCATTGTTGATATATATTTTCTTAATTTTTTGAAGGAGACGAAATTGGTTTGGTATTAACGCACACATCTTCTTCAAGGAACAATACAATACAATACTTAAGTAAGTATGTTAATGTAAAAATATAGGCATTCTAAATAATATTTAACAACGGAATCTAAACTGGACATTTGCAGCGCATGTTCTAACAAGAATATTTTGAGGCCTATGTCGACGGCCCTGGGCTACTTTATCGCATCTGACCTATAGCCATTAATCCATTCTGTCTTGTACGCCGTGCGAAAAACTATCTTAACTCAAGCCCTGTCAAAAATTATAGACTGTCCTGCGATGCGCCTCTATTTATTATGTCTTAACTCCATACAGAGGCTTATCTGAGTTGGGATAGTTTGTCTGACAGCGTTTTAAATCGTTCTTTGGAAGCAAAATGTTCCATACTGTGAAATAGCGAAACTCCAAATAAACAAATATCAGCTTGTAGGACAACGATATTTGACAAACGTCAAATAGCAGGGCTTTACTTTAACCCGCTACATGTAATACACATTAAAAAAATACAATCAAAGGTACTTTTCTTTCCGCGGAAGTTTCGAAAATGCTACCCATCATGAACTGACTCTCACTTTACAGGTCACTGGCGAAGTAAATGGGACAGCAAAAAAAGTCCAAGGAAATTTGTGTTAAAATATATTTAATTGCACACAGCGATTCAATGGTGAAATAAAAATAAAATTACTGAGTAAAGCGTATTGAAAATGCAAGTGGTAAGCATGTATTTATGTATGTATGAGTACATACTTTCATGTACATACAACCACAATTTTATCTTTATGTAGTATGTTTGGACATTTGCTTCAAGTATATACATATGTAGTAGTGCACATTTATATGCTAAAAGAGCATCGTTGTAAAAAGAATTGTGCAATGCGCCATTGAATGAAATCATTCGCACGGAAGCAATTAAAATCGCTGAATTGTGCAAATTGTATTATGCATTCTTTTGTCGGTCGAATATGAAGCCAATGCCATTGCAATTGACGCACAATAATCGGCGTAATGCACTTTCCACTAAATATGAGCGACCAAAAAAATAAACTTGCTGGTACATATTTACATACGTACTACGTATATATGTATATTTAAATTGCATATAAAAATTATTGATAAGTACAAAAGCTGCAGAGTGCACGACAGTACTTTCAGTTTCACAAAAACGAACTTAGTATTTGAAAAATCTTTGTTTGTGCGCAAATCTGATGTAAAAAAAAAAAATATTATACAAATGCTAGAAATGAAATCCGACCGACAATAACACTGACAGTGGTGCATTACAGAAAACATTCTTAATAGCTCAATTAATCTAGAAATGGTTTAACCCTGCGAGGTCTCAAATAGTCCTCGTTGGATGAATGTTCAG
This sequence comes from Rhagoletis zephyria, assembly GCF_001687245.7. Lineage (NCBI taxonomy): Eukaryota > Metazoa > Arthropoda > Insecta > Diptera > Tephritidae > Rhagoletis > Rhagoletis zephyria. The sequence goes on along the minus strand of NW_016162404.1, from coordinate 33,387 downwards.
AAAATTACCCTCAACAACATATCAGGAATTAGTTGCAAATAAATGGTTTGTCCTACATAGTTTTCTGCTCTATATTATGATATTTTTATTTTTTCTACGAGATTAATATAACAAGAGCTCTGAGCGTTTTTTGGCGTTACCTCGAAAATTTCATCAGTTTTTCATCAATTAACAATATTAGCGAGACAGCTTGACCTCGTACTTTTTAATAAGTTGTTCAGGCTAATTTTGTGAAAATTTTGACATAAGACTCTTCCAGCGTAGACTATTTGGGACCTCAAATGCACGATTGACTGTACTATAATCGTAATTTTAGTTAATAATAAGTATTGAATTTTTTCAACTCGCCTTTCTTTTAGAAGTAAAATGTTTGACATATTCGCATGATGACACCTACATTTTTTACAGCGAGAAGCGAGTAGCAGAAGAGTTTACCATGCTTTGACCAGAGCATCCATTTTATTTTTTTCCGTGGATGATGAAAATGTTATTTACTCATCAATAAAAATATTCTTTAAAAGTCTATAATATCGATGAGATCTACAAAGTAAACAAAATCGTTTGAAAGCTTGCCTTAAAGGCATTTCTTCCAATACACTAAATTCCCTTATATGGATGTATATCTACGGCACGGTGTTCCCTCATGTCATTATAAATGAAATTAAATTGAAATCTGATCAAATCAACACTACTGCACATACACAGCCGTTATGTTATTTTCTTAATCCCAATCCAATGAAAATGTTATTAATTCCCATCAAAACTCAACACTGCCCAAAGCTTACACCACACACACCCCTATGCGCTTAAGAGAACACATTCATACATGAAGACAAACATACAAACATAGCATATAGGAGTAGTAAATAGGCGGGACATTTAAAGCGATTTTATTATTTCCCAAGTTGGACTTTTGCCAAATGCTTGGCGGCAGTGACTTGAGCTTCCAGCTCTCACACCCAATTTTCAATTAATCGAAAAAATGAAATATCAACAAAAGAAGGTAAGAATGTATGATACAAAAAAATAAATAAAATAAAATAAAATAAAAGAATGTAATAAGAAAAGCATAAATGACAAAGGGCAGAAATTAGTGTCCAACATAGCTTCCGGTCTTGGAATTTCATTTTATTGCAATCAAATTATTTTGACTTAACCGAGAGCGAAAAGCCAGTTAAAACAACAAAGCTTTACAGCACAAATGACAATCGGATCAAAGCAACAACAGACACGAAAGACACGAAAAATAACAACTGAAAGTTGAAAACACTTGAGATGTGAGTGGAGATTAAAAAGAAAATAGTTTGATTGTATTTTGTGTCAAAAAAGTGGTTAGGAATGTAGCCAACGCGCAGTGTTCAACTGATTTTCCAATATAAATGGATACGGCATGTAGCTATGTACATACATACATATGTACGCATAGCACTTATGATCAAGTGTGCTCACTTTTTTAACCTCACTCGCTGCGTTGTCTGATCGGTAATCCTCTTATGGCGTGGCAAAGGGCTTGAACTTTTCAGTCAAATTTGACAGTAATAAGTGACAACAAGTTGGACAAGAAGTGCGCACTCATCGACATTTTAAATAGATTGGAGTGCTTCCCTGAACGCATATAAAACGCAGACGCACTGCTCTTACGACGCGATCGCACAAATTCAGCTCTTTAACTGGTATTCTTGTGTTTACTGAAAACAGACAAAATCTAAAAGTCACGAAAAAAGGTGCTCCACTCACGCTGCATTACGTATTTGAGGCGATGAAGCACTTTGCCACAATTTTTTCTTTCTTCTTAACAACAATTTTCTGAATTAGGCAACATTAAACATTTTTTATCGTTTTCAAGTTGATCCTCTGAAATTAATTACAATTATCTATTCAAATGAAATGTGCGGCAATGCGAGCATAATACACATTTATGTGCAAGTATGTGTGTTTGTAAATTTGCACAGAAATGTGTGAATAAAGCAAATTATATATTTTGAAAAAATAAAATTTATCTACTTAGCAGAAAATAGCAAGTCTGCATACCCAAAGAAATTCAAAAAAATCTGATTAAAAAGTTGAGAGTTTGCTGAATTTTTGTGAGTTTTGCACAATTATATTTTTATGATTTTGTTGTGGAATGAACCATATTTTTTATAAAAAATTGTCGGAAAAATATTACAATAAAAATGTTTGCATGTATCAAAAAAGCAGCCGGCAGTGTATAAAGGAAACACAAAATCGGGCGGGAAATCAATACTTTATAAATGCCGACTTTGACACTTTTTATGGAAAAAACTTTATTCCCTAGATCTTGCTCCGCCTTCTAGCAATAAAAAATTAAATATTGCACCCTTTGCTTTCGATTTAGAAAAAAAAGCTCATATTTGCGACTTTAACGAACTCATTACTAAAGATATGTTCGTGTATGATATGTATGTATGTGAGTATGTTCGATTTTCTATTTTTGACAGAAATCGATTACTTACCATCATACGCACCAGCTGTAAAAATTTCCAAGTTCTACGAAATACCGTTACAAAGTTATAGCGAAAGCAATTTTGGTTTAAGTGCTTAATCTGTTAACATTTTCTTGTGCGCGCAGTGTCGGTTAAGCCTTTTTTCCGTGGACAATTTTTCATTGCAGAGGTGAATTGTTACATTTTTGTGTGAAAGTTTTGAAGTGCCTCTATTTTACAAGCTTTTATTTCTCGTACTCTGTATGTATGTATGTTTGTTAGGGGCAAATCTTGCAATCAATTTTTGATCAACTTCCTGATGACCTAGAGACTTGCAACTTCACATTTGGCTCAGAACCCGATGAAAATGCCACCCGAAAGATGAGTTAATCCGATAGGTGGGGCAGGAGTCGAGATATTTTAAAACCCCGTATTTATAGTCCGGTTTGGTTCAATTTTAGAACGTATATTAACTACATGAAAAGGAATAACTCCACTAAAAATTTTGCCGATAGGTGGCTCACGAGCCTGGTGAACCAGCTTGCTTTAAAAATTATTGATTTTACAATTAATTTATTTCTTTCAAATGTGGACTATTTGAAAATAAAGGTAAATACATATATTTGTGGTAGATTAAATTTTTTAATCAAAAGGATTACATATTTACATATGGTGTTAAAAAATGCTTGGTTATTGCAGAGCTTAACTAAAGGCGCACTCGTCCCATAATGCGACACCGATTCTTCTTCTGTTAGTAGAAGGGGAAAATTCTGTGTTCGTTTCTTAAAATAATGCACTCCAATACGGCGTTTTTAAGGTTAGGTTTGTATTGGAGGTATGTTTTAATATAAATCGATCACGGAAATTTTTCTTTGTTTTCTTAAATTATGTCCATAAATGTTGTATACGGAAAATTGAGGTTCTACGCCGACTCCTTCTAATATTTTCCAAAAAATGTATGGGCTATACCACTGTGCGCATGACATGATTCAATAATAAAAGCATTGCTCAGAAAACAGTTTTCTCGCTCCCTCTTGACAATATCGGCTTAGTCGTGTAACAAACTCCAATGTCACTAGTGAGCAAACCTTTAGTTATTGAATCATGTGCGCATGAGAAATTTTTTAGACTTTACGTCGTGCGAGAATATTAGGTTGCGGTAGGTCAAAGGCGATTAATAGAATGGAGTTTTTACGGACGGTGTAACGGGTAAGACTGTGAAAGTATTTTGAAGCAGTAATTGGTCGCGGGGCCTGAACGCAACCCCGGCGAGAAGAAACTTATGTAATTCCCTCTCCCTCTTAAAGTTTAAGTGCAGGTATGCAAAAAAAACGACACTGGGCCAGAAAAGCTTTTAGTATTCACACTGAACGTTCCGCATTTCCTTGATACACAAATTTCACAATAAATTTCCGTTATCCTTGTTTTACGAGTGGACACGTGTCTCATTTGCGATTGGTTTGCAGTAAGTGTCAACTCTAATAGACGGCAATTTAGACAAAATCCAAATTTTTCATTTAAATTTTCGCGAAATGGAATGACAACACATTGTAGCTGATTAGCATTTTGGCAGTGGAATTTAATACCGGCATCGCCTTTGCCGCTGTCGCTACCGCTGAAATTAGCGCCGCGAGTAGCCACTCGTAGAGCAAATAGCCAGTGACACAGATACTCGAGGCCAATTACGATCGTTGCTGTTTTTGTTGGTGCCATTAATAGTCAATGTGCAAATACACAGTAAAGGCCACACCCATTTCCTTTACATAATCATTGAGTTGTTTGCGACTTCTGCAACAACTGCCACGCTACATGCCACCACCGCCACTACACAACCGACCACAGCAGCGGGAACACAGTGGATCGCCGTTGCTCCATTTCAGTGAAATTTTATTGCGGCAATTTACATTAATTTCTAATTAATGCAGAAAATCGCTCGCCCATCAGCGGACCGCGTGTCCTCCCAGGCCTTGCCTCTGCCTCTGCCAGCGCGAAGGTAACACAGTTGACAGTACAGTCATGGCGTACTGACACTGACAGCTGAATATAGCCACGCCCACTTGCACTCACACACATACCCATCGACGCAAAAAGGTACCCGTATGAGCACGGTTGTAGTGGTGACAGGAGCGACTTTGCGAGGCATAAACGCGTAATTGCAAATTTCAGCTAATTACCATAAAAGTCGCTCAGCGGACAGCAGACCATTCAGCTGTCAGCCACTAAGCGCACGCTTCGTAGGAGAGGAGTGCAAATGCATGAATATACGTATGTATGTATGAATGCCGTTTGTTGTCAGCAATCAATGAACCTAAGTGCCAGCGCGTCTGACACTGACGATCGAAGTGGGAAGTGCTGGGCGAGAGGAGAACACAAAGTGGCAGCGACGGACGCGGCGGCGGTCGAACTGTCCGCATCATCATTATTGAACCTATCAATGAGCTGACATTGTTCGGGAATTTCAAAGTTGATTTTGTTGTTTTGTCGGTGTGGTTGCATTTGTTGTTGTTTTATTAAGTTGGACATACGCAAATTATTATTGAGCTTAACTCATCTCTGGGGCCATCGAGCAACTTACAAGCGATTGACAACGCTGCGGACATGAAACAACAGACGATGGATGATAGGTTGTGCCGCGCACTGCCACAATCGCGACCGCTACCAGCTACCAGCAACCAGGGAGAGGACAGCCGCCCGCGGCAGAAATGTGTCGCATTTTGGGGCTGTACAATTTTAATGATTGCTTAGCTGGAAACTTTCATAAATTCGAGGACAGAGGAAAAGTCAGCACTCACACGTACACATAGTATGTTTGGACGTATGTAGCTATGCGCTGATGTGAGTATACATATAAATATGTAAATATTTTTAGGCATGAAAAACGATTAATTTACATATTTTACGAAATTGTGAAAAAATCAAGCAAAGGTTGGATACTGGTTGGCACATAAGTGTTTTAATAATTTCCGTATTCGTATCGTGCTATGGCCGCCAAGTTCAATTCCTGGTCTGAATAACATAAAAAACACCAGTGTTTCCATCTTTAGTTTCCGCATTTCCACTAATAAGGATTTCTTGCTAAAATAAATGGCCGAAATAAACTTAAGATGAGTTAAGTTGAGCTCAGCGGCGTTAATAGAAGTCAATTCACCTTAACGCCAGTATTAATCCACGCTATTGACTGAACGAAGTTTTTTATTGCAATAAAGTCGCAAAGCTGTAAATATTTTGAGCAAAGACTTTCCCATCTACCCCATTGACAGTATCTGTCTGTTCATGGTCAATATTGCAAACTCACACTTTCTAAAATTTTGAAAAATATTTCTTCTCTGAGCGACTTGTCAAATCGCAAAATCATTATTAAAACAATCCATATATATAATAATGAAATGTTTTCCGTATGATGGCGATGCCTCACCAAACGGCTGAACTAATTTAAATTCTGTAAAAAGCATTTTTTTGGACCTTCTGTGTGGAAGGTTTTTCGATAAAAAAAAAATCAAAACTATCCATTGTTGTTGCCAAAAAATGAAGAGAGCTGAGACGTGACAATTTCGTAATTCCATAGAGTTTTCTGTATATTGTTTGTCACTAAACACCTAAACGGCTGAACCGATTTGGTTCATATTTGGAACATACATGTATCCTGTAACCTTAAAGAGAAATATTCCTGCCAAAAAATTTGCTCGCTAGGTGGCGCTGGGGTGAGGATACTTCTAAAAATAGCATTTACTTGCCGATTTGGCTCATATTTAGAACATATGTTCGTCAATTGAAAAGGAATATTTGGATTTAAAAAGTACACACATAGAACAATCCATTCTAGATACATGCTTTGTTTTATACATATTTATAGATAGAGATTTAAAATTTTAAATGTTTGGAAACCCTATTCAAAATTATGAATTCTGGTTAAGAGTGCATTTAAATGCCTTGCATTCACTGGATACGTTGCAATATTCTACTCGATATATATTTAAGTCACTAAGATTTTAAGCGAGTGGCAACCCTATTAAACCGTTTTTATCTTTTACCTCAACCGGCGAAGCTGTCCTTCAAAATCGTGTCTCAATAATTCAATTTGATGGAGTATTGTGGAAGCTATGGCGCTTAATTGGCCGGATACAGTGCTTTCAGCTCTTTAAATCCGCTTTTTTTTTAAATAAATAACTTAAATTTGAACAACGTAACTATTTTTCGCATGTACGGAAGCTGCTCCCCTTCAAAGTGAAGGGTTAAGGTCAATTTATTACAGTTAAATCAACCATTAGAACCCCCGAGCTCATTACTTTATGGTGATTTTCCAAAATAGGGACAATTCTTGATGAATGTTCCCCAACGCATTAATTAGGCAGTTATAGGACTTCATCTCAAAAAAGTCTATGTATACTGGATATATGTGGACCATCGATATTCACCCATTTCGAATTCGCTACCAACTATGCTATACAGATTCGCCATCAAACCAGATCATTGTTCCAGACAGTGAATGAAGAGAAACCAGTTTTCAAATTTTCATGAATTTCGTCACGGACACAACGATTTCGTTAGGTTATATAAAATAGCAGTAGAAGGTATGCCCTCTGACGATCAAAAAACCATATTTTGAGCAGATAAATGTGCCACCGGAAGTGTTCAAGTGAACAGTTTGTGAAAGTGTGATACCAAAATGTTCCTACAAAAAATTAATTTTGGGCTAGACGAAGTAGATTTATAAAATAATAATAGCTAGAGAAAACACCGCCTTTTAAGTCAAGTGATTTTTTAAGTTCATCTGTTTAAGTTTCAGCTGTTTTCCAGTCAAAAATGGAAAAAACTTTAAAAATTTTACGTTACTTCCTTAAATAGCTCAACCCTAATGTGCACAAAAAATATTCCTATAAGTAAACATTTTCTTGGTCAGCGACTTAACATCGCCGTTTCACACCTTTAATGAGGGAATTTAAAATGCGAAAATCTGTTAACTTTACTATTTCAGCGAAGGTCTCGAATAAGGACTCCTTTTGTGTATTTTGCCATGTTTGGCCATTGTTGTTGTGTTTGGCTACGACTATTTACTTGTACATTACTCATTCGAATGCTGCGTTGCCCCAAATAAACAACGAATGCGTCGCTGTAGCATCTGCTGTTTGCCAGTGACATGTTGTTGCAGAATATGCAAATCCATTTGCATTTAAACTGCACTCTTGTATCGTTATACATATATGTGTGTACATATGTATATGTGCATGTGCGCAATTGCGTGCCAAGCTATTCATTGTGAAGATGCAAATCGAGAGCGTTTAATTAACACCCGCGCGAATCTCAATTGGCTGGATGAGAGTAGGATGCCGCCGACTTTAAACAAATATATGTACATATGTATGTACTTAAATGGTGTCAAATACAGAGGTATGCATGGATGTATATATGTATGTGTAGGTAGGTACGAAGTGCATAGGTGGATGATGTGGACTCATCGGCCGCAGCTGAAGTTTTGGTTGCTGAAGTGGCGCGATTTAAGCAATCAACGATTTCACACCCGCCTACGATCCCATCGCACACACACACATACACACATGCATACATGCATGCATACGTTACATAGACGAACATTTAAACTTTGTAGCAGCATCCGTAATTCTCGGGTTCATGGGAACGTGTTGCATGTCCGCTGCAGCAGTCTTTTAACCAGCTACTTACACTGAGGGAAAAAAATATTAAAATCAAATAGAAACGTAATTGATCTTACTATAAACGTCAACGAAAGTACTGTATATCGGTAAATATTCAATTCAATTACGCGCATATTAAAATGACCGCGTTCGTACTGAAAAAGCATCCGAGAAGTGAATAATCAAGAAAAAACTAAAAAAAAAATTTATTTGCATGTTGCCTGCAGCGGAATTCGAACCCGACCATCTCCGGATACCAACAACTTGTGGCAAGCATCTTTGCGCACTCAGCTACACCCAGTCATATAAATTTGCTTTCAAATGTTGAATATCCATCAACACCAAAGAACGCGATTTGTCCGGATAAATATGTATGTACTATGTATGCACGATTGACAGAAATTCTTGAGAATTCTACTCTCATTCTACCATTCTTGCTATGTGTGTATGTGTGTTTCGTCACCGCTCTCAGTGCGGCGCTCTGCATGCTTGGGGTGCGTATGTACACTTACATATACATACTCAGATGTGAACAGTCAAATACGTGCGTAATAAATTTTGTATGAAAATATTATTTTTAAATACGAACATTTTTAAACGACAATCAAATATAAAGTATTCATTTTTACTATGCATTATTTCCCTCAGTGTA
>NW_016162404.1:11892-23981 GCF_001687245.7 Rhagoletis zephyria | reverse complement strand
AAAAATCTCATATCTGAACAATCAGTTGTATGGGAGCTATATGTTATAGTGGTCCGATTCTTCCGGTTCCGACAAATGATTAATACATTATAAAAATACACCCACTTACCAAATTTGATCCGGATATCTCGAAAACTGAGAGACTAGATTGCATACAAACAGACAGACAGACGGACAGACGGACAGACGGACATGGATAAATCAACTCAGCTCGACGTTCTGATCAAATAAGTATACATTTTAATGGGTCTATCTCTTTTTGTTCTGGTACTTACAAACATCGGACCAAAGTTATAATACCATTTCATGCTCATGAAAGGTATAAAAATACGCATGTGAAAGAGTACCAACTCAACTCGTATTAAATTATAGTATTTAGTATGGAAATATTCAATTCAAATACGCCCATATTAAAATAAAGCTAATTAAGAAAAAAATGAATTTCCATACTGTTCGCAATGGGATTTGAAACCCGAACCTCTGGAAATAAACAACTTGTGGCAAGCATCTTGGCGCACTCAGCTACACCAGACATGTAAATGTGCTTTCAAATGTTGAGTTTGAATCAACAGCACAGCACGCATGCGTGGTATGAAAGTATGGGGCGTTGTCTTGTTTGCGTACGAATCGAAAATCATGAAGTTTTCAAATAAAAAATACTCTAGTTTACTATTCTTTATTTCCTTGAGTGAATTCATTACTTTTTCTTAATATTAACTCGAATACGCCCAGAACTTTTTGGGCTCAGATTTCGAAATTTGTTATTTAAGGTTGACTCTTATAGGGATAAGGACCACGTAGACACTTTATGAAAAATTAAAAACGTAGTTATCTTCGATGATGTGTTATTAAATGAAAAATACTAGTGAAAAATATTTCGTTCGGTTTGCCGTTATTTTTTTCGAAAAAAAAACAACGCCTAGTGCTTGCGTGACCATATAAAGGACATCTATGCGAGCATTTTAGGACCTTACTGACTTTGTAATCCACCTTAAAGAATTTTGGCCATCGTACTGTACCGATTGACGTGATGTGGAAATGAATTTTACGCCGCTGCTCCTACATCGCTACATCGCTACATCGTTCTCGGTCATGAACTACGTGTCGCAAAAAAAAATGTTCGTACAAAATTTGTGGAGCATGAAATTTTCTACAACCGTGGCAACCTTGAATATGCTATGTATTTTCAACATAAATTGTTGAAAATTGGCGAAAGCCGTGACAAAGGTCAAATTTTTCGCACCTTTTGCTAATTATTTACAATAAAAATGTCTTTTAAAAAGCCTTAGTTATGAGAAACACGTGGGAAATTAAATACTCTACAAGTGTGTATATAGTATGTCTCCTTTTTTATGAAAAATTCTAAAAAAGCTGGAAAATCGCAAAAAAACCACAAATTATATAATCCAAAATAGCGGAATATTCCCATATGAAATTTAGGGGATAGACTGTGGATCCATGATCTATGCGTCAAACAGAAGTAAGTTGCATCAGAAGTTCCCCTACAAATTTTATTCTTCGTACCAATTTGATCTAAATTTACTGGGCCAATTGTCAAAAACATTGAAGAATTACGAGGCGTTCAAAACATGACATACATATTCCATACATTTATAATTTACTCAGTAACTTTCCTTCTTTCTTATCTTAAAGCCTCCACATAATAATTTAAAAGCTTACACTCTTAGAGAGTAACACAAAAACTACCTCCAATAAATTTCAGCTCTCGCAGCGCCAACACCAAAAGGCATTTAAATTGCCCGAACAAAAGGAATATGGAATTTTAATGCAAATTTCATTGTGCACATTTTTCAGCTAACGCAATATTCATTCACCTTTGCACTCACCAGAACCCACACCCGAAATCCCCCACTAATTCGACGTAGCACTTTTCCCCCACTACTTTCTTCCAGCAGCAAACGAAGGCAATTCCATTTACCATTAAGGCGCCTGTCTGCAAATGTGGTTACAGGTGCTGCTGCCAAATGTAAAGTGCTAATGAAACGACTGCGGATGTGCAGAGAGGAGCGGTTTGTGGTGAAGCACACATTTTACTCCATTCGCAAAATTCACCTAAATTATAGAAGACACAGCACGGCAGGTATACAACACATGCTCTCAACCTCCTCTCCTACGCCACAAGTAAAAGTTCTATTAATTTTTATTCACCTGCCTGCCAGCCTCATACTGCCTAATGTTTTTATGTATGTATTTAGGTGAAGGTATTTCCCATTATGTCAAATATGTAGTAAATATTTCTATTCCCATTAACGTTTCTGCTGTTGTTGTTGTAGACACTATGAAATATATTTGCTGTTTGCCAGTTCTTCTTAAATAGCAAACACATTAAAATTGCGATTAAAATGCCGGATAAGCATCTTGAAGTTGGAGAATATAGCCCAGTTTGGTTGAGCTCACTGCAGGGAGGCTTTTAAAGCTAGTCGACTCTGTCTGTAAGTGGATGAAAAGTTAAAACCGAATAAAGGTAAACACTTGAGAGGCGGATAGATGTAGTTTGATGGAGGCGAAATTGACAAGAAATGAAAATTGCAAGCAGGGAGGGGCCGCGAACGGCGTAAATATCTGAGGGTAAAAGTATTAATGAAATTTGAGGCAGTGTGTATTTGTTTCTGTATTCAATATACTAAATGATTACATACATACATACACAAGTGTAAAATGGTTGAAGAGTTTTGAGTTTTCTCAATCAACTTACTTCTTCCGTGCTCTTTAGCACAAGCAACCCAGATGTTAGTCCCTAAATCGACATTGTGGCTGTTATCCCTATTGTAATATCCTTCACCCAAGAGCTTCTTATTCACACCAATACATTGAGCATACGTAGACATAAGCGACTACCTTGCAGCTGTTGTTGCATCGCCGATGAGTTGAATCAAAGTGGAATACTATTGTACAATAGAGAGCCCCATCATCAACAATTCCATATATGTATTTCCTACTAATCTAACTACTCTCACCTGGCAGAGCTTTTGTGTAGGCTTTGAAGAAAGTTAGTAGGTTAGTAATAGCTTTTTGTCTCAATATCGACTTTTGCATCAATCCCTGCACACACACAAGTACAACTCTCACAATGAGACGTAAGCCATATCCTTAGGAGATCTTAATAATTCGTTGCCACATTGCCTTACTGCCTTGCTGACTTCAGTGACAGGCTTCTTTGGCCGGGTTGATGGCTCATTGTAGATAAGAATTGGAAGGGGCGATTCTCTAGTATTAAGCAATGTACGGGTATGCTTGTAAGTAGACTTTGCGCTATGCAGCTGATGGAGAAGGAAAGTACTTTGAGAGGCAGCCAGGAAGGAAGGAAGCAAGCAAGCAATTGCTTTTCCTGCGTGAATTAATTTACGTCATTTACGGGGTGGAGTGAATGAGACTGAACTTGGTAGGAATAAATGTCGGAAGGGATCTCTTGTTCCAGTTAATCATAACGGATCTGTGAAAAACATAGTCAATACCTGGTCCTAAAAATACATCAGATTAGAATAATATTTGGAGGCGGAAGTAGGTCTCCAAGTTACCGCGACCAAGAATAATCTGTTCTAACAGACCAATATTTGGTTATACCACTAAGTGACCAGTAATAAAGACCATAACAGTTCTCACTTCGAGCCTAGTATGGTGAAAGAGTGATCCGATTCTTCTGGCTGTTGTTGCCGAGCTTGTGTCTTACCTTCCATACTATTCCAGTAATGTTGCGCTTCGCTCTTCACCCAAAAGTAGTAATTTCGCCTAACGGACTCTCATGGCATAGCGATGTCGCATTCTGTGCCCACGAATACCGAAGCAAGTCCTTGTCCGTGTGACTTCATAGACACCTGCTCCGAAGTCATGGCCACCAGTATGCCAACCGGGGTTTAGGTCGTTTATTGCTCCATTATTGTTTCGTTATTTTTGATTCTAGAAAAGAGAATGGTCTTGTAGTTATGTATGCAATTCAACCTTGGAATACTTAATTTAAAAAAGCGAATTTTGAATTTATTTTGTGCATTTAAGTAATGAAGCCTTTGACTGATGAATTTTTCCTACAGGCCATTCTATACTTGGACCGACGTGCAACAATTTCATTAACGTCAGACCCCATTTGTTACACACGCCATTCGCGGAAGCACTCGAACAACATATGGCCAAGAAAAGAATTAGAGAAATAGGCACAAGTGGCATATAAGAATGAATAGGGGAGAGAAGAATACCCGTGTAGTAGTAGCCTTAGCGATCCCAGCAACAACAAGGACAACAGCAATGCGAAGACTCTTATCAGTCGAGCAGCAAGGACCAAAAAACGGCTGCCGCATTCAGGTGGGGCAACATACCAAATGTGTATGTATGTATTTATGTTATGTAGGTATGCATGTACACACACACATACTTAGTGCATACATGTTTACGTGTATTTCGTTGGTCTTATGCTCTACAATCAAATGCCAAGTTATCTTAGATAAAAGTACAGCAGCAGTAAAAAGATTTCCAACTCAGCTGCAATTTTGTTCACAAGAAACATCACTTTCAATTTTGTTGCTTGCTATGGCCTCCTTTCACTTTTTATTTTCTCTTAAGTTGCACAGCTTGTTTTCGCGAGGATATTCAGGTGAGTTGGCAGAAGCAAAGAAATCAGGCAACCAGTATGTACTGAGATCATACAAACAAAACCGATGCGAGCAAAAAGAAAATTAAAAAGTTGTTGAAAAATGAAGAAAAAGTCGAAAAAATAATCAAAACGACGAACTGAAAATGAAAGTAAGAAAAAAGGTAAGCAAAAGTAACATCAGTTTCTTGAAGCCTACCGGAAGGCGAGGCGGGAGGGTAGCTGCTGCGGGCTAGCATATATGTATGTGGCCATCATGTATTCTTCCATCTCACAGACAACCCCGATCTAAGACCTATGCTGTACGCACAGATGTGTGTGTGTGCTAGTAAATTTTGTGTGTGTGTTTGCGCAAATGGATCTCATTATAGATAACGAGCTACAAAGATGTCTTGGCAAAAGTTTAAGATGTGGAACTTTTAATTTTGTTTATATTTTTGCACAAAGCAAAAAATATAAAATAGCGCAAGTGGCGAACATACGAAAATGTATGAAATAGAAGGATGTTCTTGTTGAGGCAAACGTCAACCGCCGCAGGAAGTGGCGTACCTCAGGTTCAGAGAAAAAAGCCCACACATACATACATACCGACTTATACCTTTACCAACTAACTAAGAACAGTCTATGAAATTTGTTGTGGTGTGCGCGTGTATGTGTGTCGCCTCATACATACATAACCTGTGAAGTGGGACACAAGTGTCCTTCTAGTGTCAGCTGCGTTTTCCAATTCATTTTACACTTTTCAATCCGCGCTGCTCACGCTTCACCTTTTTACCCTTCAATCTTTTTACACTACCGCTGCTTTTCCTTCTTCTTCGTTTCGCTAGGAAAATTAACGATCAATATTGACTTTAAGTTAACAATGGCAAATATTCGCCAAGTTTAATTGAAAATCTTCAACAATGCGGGCAGCAATTTTACAATCGAATACATATGTATGTATGTACATGACAAACTAAACTAACACAAGTATGGAACTGCATGAGTAAAACTTAGTTTTTATTAAGTACGAGAATCAATATTTGATGCATCTCACTGTCCGAAATGATATTTCTCCTAACGGACAAAAATAAGTCCCAAGTGCAAGTAGCCATTGAAATTTAATACCGCGCATTGTAAACAACTTTATAAGATCAGTAAATGTTGCCTAATTGAATTTTGATGGTCAGTCTTCAAACTATTGGAGTAGGTAATCGGATCGACGATCGCATCTGCGCTCTGAGAAGTTCTGCGATTTTACAAACCAAATGCAAACAGGTCCTTCCATTGTGGTTTCAGGCATCCCTGTTTTCTTTGTCCACGAAGCAGCGCCGCCGTTTTTGTTTTAAACTTTTGACTGTGCGGACAAGATGAATACCCTGCCGCCGTTTAATTTTCCTTGGTACCCATCGCACATGGGCACAGTTTCTATTCGCCTGATCTCCAGTCTGACAGTGATTTGTGTCTCGATACGCGAAGTTTATTTGAGTGTTGCCGAAAGCTGTTTCATCTTGTCCTCTTTCATCTCAAATTAACCAACCGGACGGGTTGGGTTAATCCCAAATGTTGACATGTAGTCGCGACGTGGAGAAAGTTTCTCTTCGTACAATAGGATGCTTCCGCTTTAAAGTCGATGAAAAAAGTTATGTGTCGAGTTGCTTGTCTTTTCTAGATCTGAGTTACAGTAAAATTTTATCAACCAGGCTTATCAGATGCGGTGTATTATCCTGGGCAAGTGCAAATATACAAGAGACATTGATAATTGTCTTTGTGGATGTTTCGATGCGGGTATCTGCTACTACTAAATACCGTCTTTTCTCGTGAAGGCTGAATTTTTCACCTGTGCCTTCTTTGCGACCCTTACGTTGAAGTCCCTACACCAAGTGTACGCCTCTTCCAGGTGATCATAGAATTGTTTTTCGGTCTTGTCAGCATTCTCCTCAAACAGAGCGTGCGCACAGAGGGTCGCATCTGAACTGTAGCAATTCGTAGACTGACGTGCTTCAACTTTGGTCATGGGAATTGTACAAAATGTCACTTGCTGCATACTTCACGCAATCTTGCCTAACCATTGCATTTTCTATAAATCGTAGAACTTTTTCGCTTGCCAGGGTTACCAAAGTGAGTGAAGGTTTTATGTGGAGCTCATTGCTTAATTCCTTGAATTCATGGTCCAACGCCATTTTCCGCTGATAGTAGAGCATTTTTGAACCATTTAAAAACTGCTTGGATGCATTTTTTTGTTCAAAAACACTTGAATATATTTTTTACTAGTATATCTAACTACTTTTCAAAAACTCAGTGCCAAAACGGAAGTTTTTATTATCATCTCTATAAGAATCTCCTCTAAAAGGGTTATTTTCTTTGTTTGTTTGTTTGTTTGCAAGTACATTTTTCCCAGCTTATAATTATTACCATCAAAACAACGCGCAAAGTATGTAATTATACATACAAAGCAGATGGCAAATCAGCTAACTCATTTTCCGTGTTTGGGAAAAAACGGAAGCCAAAAGCGTTCCCAAGCCGCGAAATTAAAAAAAAATAATAATAATAATAATACATACATACATACATATATACACAGTCAACTCCGGTTAAGTGCCACAACCAAAGATTTACATTTTTTGCCGTACTTAAACGGGAGTTGCACTTAAAAGAATCCAGCTTCGTTAAGGAATAGTATCCCTTAAAAAGATAAAAATTTATACGTTTTCCAATAAAGTTTAATGGTTAAAAACCAATGTGTTACTATGCATAATATGCAATGCAATATGCGATTACATATTTTTAAATTGAATTTCGATTAAATCGGGTACATATATATGCATATGTGGCAAATGGCAAAGAACGATGATTAATATAAGTTGTGTGATAGATTAATCGATTATTCATGTTGCTATATTGTTATAAATTAGGTACACAAAAATTTATAAGTGATTTTTAGAATGAAGCACAAAAATGTGTAGGTATTTAATAAAAGAATTTCAATGTATTTTTAGAAAAACAATTTGAGATGCAGTACTTAAGTGGAGTGGTACTTAACCGGAGTTGACTGTACCGGCATTTACAATTTTTCAATTGAAAAATGTGGACATGCAACTGTCGCAACAAGAAGTGGAACTATATAAACAAAAAGAGATGTTGCCAAGAAAGTCTGCTGTCTCAGACAAAAAGTGGAGAAGGGTTCATAAATATTCCCAAGCCAAACGAAGGTACCTTTTAGTTGGGTTGAGCCGTCGCATAATCAGCTGCCAAATTACTGAGCGCTGAGTGGCTGGCATTGAAAGCCAAGCCGGGCCAGTGCACAGCACCTAGTGAACGGTGATGGCAAAGTGGCAGAGCTGGCCATTTGCTCAATCATTGATCCGGACTAATTACAATTATGGAGCCATTGTGCATTTGTACCCGAACCACTACGCTTCGTATCAAAATAGAGCTCTGCCAAAGCTATTGAGTAAACAAAGCAATTCGACCTCAACGACAAACAATGAACAATGCGTGAAGAAAGACCACAAACCGCCACCATAATGGCCGTGACAATTAAATGGCAACACGAGCAATTGTTGCTCAATTCACGCTTGTTAACGGACCAGTACAGTCGCGGGCGGCTCAACGACTCGACGACTCAACGACTCACTCGGCCACTTAGTGCTATTTCTCCTCTATTTTTTCAGACGCTACTGAAGTAACGCTGCGTCATCATGACTTGACGTTGTGTAGATAAATGCGTTCATACCGCAGATTATTACTTATTGCTGGTATTACTACATATGTGTTTGTTGTTGTTTTGCTATGTTCGTTTTGTGGTATTCACAGAGCAAACATAGTGATTGCGTAAGTTTTCAAACCTTGGTTAGCTGTTCAGCATTGACTAGAACCGCCAATGATCACTCTGATTCTGATTCTGCGCATCGAACTGGCTGGCTTTTAGTTTGGCTGTGTGATTGCCTGGGTGCTGCAACGGACGCTGGCCGTCAGTCTGTCAAGTGACGGATTAGAACACCATTAGAGCGGATAAACTGGGGGCGTCTGCTGGAGAGCTTATTGTATGAATGGAAGAGATATCTGAAGGGCACGTCGGCTGTGCTATTTCCAACAGTCTCTGATGGCAATCGAAGCAATGATCTTAATTCCGACTGAGCTAAATTTTGTGTCTACATTTTTATGCTCTTAAAAGCAACAGCCAAGTAATTTTGGTTAAAATTCTAGCAGAGAATGCAACCAGAAGATGAAAGTCATCGTAGTTGGGGGAGCGAACAAAGTAATTCACGTTGCCGTGGAAAAGCCATATATGTTCAATGACAAATCAATTGCGTTTCGGGAAAAAACTTTTTGGTGCCGTTAAAAATTTTAAGTTTGAAAATCTTCACAGACATCAAACAGAAAGGGGCTTCAAGACAACATCCACGGACACAACACATCTGTGGACATTTGTCTGTTTTTCACGGACATACAAAATAGCATATGTCGACAAAACATATTTTACCGTCAAAGGGAAAAATGCTGCAATTCGAAAGAAATGTTAAATTATTTTATCGCCATTCACAACCGTTAAAAATGTTTATGTTTGCAACAACTGCATTTGTTTATTAAAATAAAAATTATTGCTTTGACGGTAAAAAGTGCTTTGCCGACATATGCTATTTTCTTTGTCCGAGAAAGATAGACTTAAGTTGTTTTGGCAAATGTTCACAGATGTGCAAGTGCCATGGCAGATTTGTCGATTTAAGTGGATTCCGACATTACTTCCACAGATGTGATTCATGGAAGAGATATGTCAAATATAAGATGCATTGTATTAATTGAGCCGTTTACTGCCAACATTGATTATCCGCATTTTTAAAATCCATATTTTAAATTTAAGTATGTTTTAGTTTTAGAAAATGTTGAATCAGTTGCTAGTTTTCAGTTTAAAAATGCGAGCCTCAAGAATTTCCCCATTCTAGCAGTCTTAAAATCTGTATCAATTTATTCAGATTCAAATATTTAAAGTGTTGTCCGAATGAGATTATAATATATGCCCAATAAACACGTACATTTGTACGCTTATGTATGTAGCTTAAATCATCTTAATGAAAAAAATAAATACATTATCATTTTTGCAATGAAATAGTAAATGTTTTCTGTACCGAAACAATCAAATTTTTGAGGAAGTTATTTTATGACACAACTTCGATGAAATTTTTCTGGGATATTATGTTTTGAATTAGCTTGAATGGAAGTTAGGTCTGATAATCGTGGAAATTAAGTCTGAAATAACTCCACGGGTCCATATATTTATGATCGTTGAATTTATTTCAGTTAAATAAGGCTAATATTCGAGATAAGGGTTGGTTGAGCTTTGATTCCATTCCCTAGAGTACTACTTTCCACAAACTGGGATACAACTTTAATAAAGTTATTTTAAAAATCTAGAAAATAGGTACTTACTTATAAGCGAAACTGCGGTTGCGCAACCCCTGCACTGATTTCGATATAAGGATACACAATCAAATCAAATTTTTAATTACAATACGTATATTTATGTGGTGGAAGAAAATTCCCATGGCTTTAAAGTTAATAGCCAAGTTAGTATGTTTACAGTACTGTTAGTCAAACCATAATCTTATGGAAAGCTTTGAAGCATGTCCATCTCTTTTTAAGTTGCACAATAATTTTCGTATGTATATGAACCCATCAAATCTTATCACCAAATTTTCGAGCAAGTTTCGAGCTCGTAACCCCAATCACCATTCCTACAAAATTCTGCTAGCCACCGAAGTACTACATACTTACGTATGTACATACCTATAGAGTTGGCAACCCCACGTTCGCTTTATTGCAGTTCATTAACATTAAAGTGATGTCTTAGCCGTCCGTGCGCCCTCTCACTCCGAGCACGATGTGTCAACCTGCTGCGCGTTGCATAAACATTATTATAAACAACATCGTTATCATTTAAGATTTTCATTAATGTTATTAAGTATAATTATTTTAAATACAAAATTATGTACGTGACGCACGCTGAAACTGCCAAGCAGCGAAAATATTTCAACACCACGCAAGGGCAAGAAAGCCAAGGAGAGAGTCGAATGTAGAAATACATAGCCCGAAATGGTGATGATGAGGTTAGGCCAGAACGTGGCAGCTCCAGTATACTACATGTTTGCATACATATGTACATACGTGCGTACAAACTGTACTTACCGCAAGTTCTGGTGACTTCTGTTGCTTGTAACTTCTGAAGCTTTCAACTTGCAATGCAACCCTGCAGAAAAAATTATCAATTGATTAACCAACTTCTTACTAGCTTTTTTGCGAGAGTTCGTTAAATAACTAACTTCTAATTAGCTATGACAAAACGAATTTTAAGTTAGTTGTAAAATCGGGCAGTAGTCATGCAGACCTTATCCGGAATTTGTTTTCTTTACAAGTTCCTTTCTAATATCCTCATCAAAAGTTTCTTTCAATACATTTTTTTCTGAACTTCGCAGATTCTTTTTCGTATTCAAGACAAATAAAAGGAAGTCGAAGTTTTATACTATCATTTTAAAGTTATGTCTGACAGTGTTCAAATATGGGACCAGCTACAGCAGAATATGTAAAAAAATATGAAATTAGTAAATAAAATAAAGTAAATAAATAAAAAAGTAACAAAACAAAAAAATATATATATTTTTTCTCATTGATATTTGATGTCCAAAATTAGTTAGCTACAAGTTAGTTGATATCTAATGCAGAGGAAACCAGTTCTCACTATTTTGCGGCCATCGTCCTTCAAAAGTAGTTAGTTACGGCCAAAGGAAATAGTTAATAAATAGTTACCACTAGTCGACTGCTAGTTAGTCAATAGTTAGCTACAAACTAGTCCCATTTCCTGCAGGGAACGTGCGTGTTTGTATGTTTTTCGCTGCTTTCGCAAAAGTTTGCTACTAACGTAAATGTTCACTCGTAATCAGATTCGCAATTTTGAGCTTTTGTGTCTGATAATATTACGCGCTCTCCGAGACGGGTGTGACCGACAACTCAATGCGTACTTTCTGTGTTCTTGTTTTTGTTATAATTACTACTGTAATCTTGTTAGGTTCGTTGAGACAGTATTTTTTCCATTTTTTCCTTTTGAATATTAAGATAAAGAGTTTGGAAGATATAATACATGAAGTTATACATATGTACTTCTAATGATCGCATAAAAAATCTACGATAAGAAATAAGTGCATGCAATTAAATATACATACATTCATACATATTTACATAAATGCATGAAGAATGAAGTTCAGCATGAGAAGGATGCAAGTCAACCGAATCAGATGTATTGGACTGCACACACACATATGTACATACAGTTGTCCACAAAATAATAGGAGTGCGATATTTTGACCAGTTTTGGCTATTTGTCTTTTGTTTATTTAATGTTTATTATTTTTTTATAAAAGCCTAGCTGGCTATACAACAAACACCATATAAATTCAGATTTTAAACTTTGTATAAAAATTATAAAAATTTTGCAATTTTTCACCCAAATTTC
>NW_016162404.1:0-10500 GCF_001687245.7 Rhagoletis zephyria | reverse complement strand
CCGTGCAGCAAGCGCCTAACACAGGCTGACGAGTTTGACGACAACGACGTCGTTTAGTCTGAACACCTTTTGACCGCGTTGGCTGCACTTGAACTGCATACAACAAGCACAACAACAAAAACGTGGACCATAATTCCTGAAACCAAGCCGCAAACTGTTGAATTACGAAAAAGAAGCAGAAGAAGTTTGTGTTGCCGCAGAAGACCAGTGTATGGTAGTACTGGCAAGGCAATGCAGCAGGAGGAGGCGGCACCAGCCAGTCTGCTGTCCAACTGCGTTTATCCGACCGCAAGCCGACTTTTGCGTTGTACTTGGACTTGGTGTGGCAATTTAATTTAATTTATTCGACGCAATCACCGCGACAAAACAAGCGATGCAGATTAGTCGCCGATTAAACAATCAGCCTGTGATTTCAGATCCAATTTCGCGATATCCACGCTGTGATGTGTGTGCGCATGCGCAAGCGCAAGCTTTGCGCTATGTAAGCGGCTGGCGTGAATGCGGTGTTTGCAAAGAGTTGAGCGTGGTGAAGCTGCAGTGTTGCCAATCATAGTGGATTAAGCATTACTTCATAGGAGTGATATAGAATAGTTAAGTCCTCCCAGTAACTGAATCACTCCAGAGGACTGACACAAATGTGCAGTAAAATTTTTCACTGTCACTTCTAGCGATGTCTAACATATGAGAATCGTGGACATGAGACGATAACGTGCTCTGCACTTTCTATGACTTGAGAACAAGTCGGACAGTATGGACTAATGTCCTGTCGGAATCTACATAGGTAATCCCTAAAACAACTGTGAATACTAAGGATCTGCGTCAGGTGAAAACTGAATTCTCCATATCTCCAAAAGAGGCACAACTCAAAATTTGGCATTTCTAAAATTGTGCGCTAAAAATGTACACAGAGTTTTTATTTACCTTCAAGCAAAAGCTGGAGCAAATTTTTGTTATAATTTGTTAAAAAAAAAAACTAAGGTAAAGTTTCCCTTGCCCATATGATTATCATGTGCTAAGAAAAATAGGTTTTCGCATTTTCTGACAAACGTGTAACTTTCAGTTGTGCCCCTTTCGAAGGCGGTGTGTGAGTTGTGTTCATTACGTATCAGTTGGTGTGTCCATCGACACTTTGATGAGGTTTCCCAACCCTGCCACGCTGAGGCATAACTGGAGACTGTTCGAAAAAAACTTATAACTCGTAGAGCCACTAGCCTGTGCTCAGGATGTGTGCCTTTCGCATACACTTTAACATTTAATGCTTCTACCCATACTGGCGCAGCGAGTTCATGACTCGCGCCATTAAATACCGTCGGCTGGAGCGCACACATCCGTTGTTTGCCATCATTTGTGAATTATGTGTATCTATCTAAGGATATGCATATCTTTGGCAAGTTCAATAATCCCGTCTTACAATTTAAAGTCTTTTCTACGCTGAAGGTAAATGACTGCGAAATTAGCAATAATGTGACGCGGGCATCAAGCCAGAGTCTTTAGTCACATCCCACCTGCTCTAAAGGCCTTGAAAACTGCGGGTACTCATTCACAAATTTTTCGTGAATACATGAAAGTGAAGGCTGAACTCCGTTTCAATATGAAATAAGCTTTACCTCAAAATTTGCAGCACTATGACGCAGCGCTGGTTAAGGTAACGAACTTGCAGACGACTTGGCAAGCTGTGCCCGTTGGGAGTATCCAATAGAACTGAAGCCAGTTATAGACCAGCAGGAGCAGGAGCTATTAAGCACATTGGGGACCTTAGGGATAGGGAAGGTTATTAGTTCAACCAGTTTGCTTTGAAGCCAGGGTTTACAGAAGGAAAGCGATTTACTCGCTTCATTGGAGCTATTTTTAGAAGAACAGGACTTGCTAGTTTGCCTCACTATGTTGCATATGTTAAAACCCAGCGTATTACATTACATTACATAAGGCGATTTTCTAGGCGATTCAACATTGCTTAAGAAAAACCGCTCGTGTAAACGGTGATTCAAAAATCGCTTGCCTCAAAGTAGACAGCCAGTCAACTTTTGCAGGCGATAATCACCTGTCAAAAAATCTCCCCATATAAAGGCAACTTTAGATTGACACCAATCAGCGACAGCGCAGCTTCCTTCCAAGATAACTTGTTCTTCCCAGACTTTCTTAAAGAGAGTTTATGCGGCAAAGTTGTCTGGAAACTTGAATGGCAAGTAATATTTTAAGGATTTTTGAGCGACCAAGTCATTTCTGCCTCCTTTTGTTTGACTGCATTACAGCTTGTCTGTAGTTTTGCGAGAAGACCCACAGAGAAAAATTCTTAAGCCATCTCGAGGTGGTAGAGTGTAAGTACTCCATGTTAGGTTAACCAGCCAACCCTTGTACACTTCTTAGTTTTTTATCTAATTGTTAGTTTCAATAAGGACGTTCACTGTGTATACAGGGAAACAGTTGAATATGGTTGGGCGAACAATGACAGATTTACGTGCACTTAAGGCAGTGATGACCAGAAACTTTCTTCCCCATTACGATATTAGGTCGTTCGCCTATTCAAGATAATGCCCAGTAACAGATAATTAAAAATAGCTCATTGATTTCTAAAAAGGCCAGATAATTACACAGAAAAGCTTACTGCGCTCACCTATTTTGCCTTATCGTTTTATACTTTCTTCAAAACCTAAGTGCTTAGAAAGCGGAAATTGGCCTGTCGACCCACGACAAATCCAATTCAAATCCATCCAATCCAATGCATTAATTTTCACTTTGGGAGCTTCTAGATTTTTCTGTGTCGATCGACCAGGATTAATATTTTTTTGTTTACCAAGAATTTCCCGAAACAAACTCCTTCATTCATCTCTAATAGTTTTCCCGAAATCTTAATCATTGGTTTCAGATCTCGATAAAATTCGAATTCTATTCACTTCCATCGCATTTAAAGGCATTTTCGTCATTAAATTCCTTTTGCCACTGGCAACACTGGCGGCCTATGAGTGCAAAACATCCTAAACGCTTAGAATGGGCGCGACCTATGGTGGGTAAATGTGCGCGCGCAGGCAAATTAAATCAATTTAAATGCAAAATAAGTTTTATTTTTAATTAAATTACGCAGGTATCTATGTACTAAATCCCAGATACACATACGCAGAGATACATATATTGTTGGAAACATACATACATACTTAAATATGTAGACATCAAAACATATGCCATAGTACATTTGTATCTATGTATGTACCAGACGTGTGTAAGTCCTCCTGTATGACTGATGGGGCGTTGTAATGAGTGTCTCGTTATTTGATGAGACTTCCTTCAATTGCTCCATCAGCTTTCGGTTGGCGACTTTTGGGATTAAATAAATCCTTAGCGTTGAAGTAAGGGCACTAAATTTTTCTTTTTTTTGCTTGGCCTCCGAGCGATTTATTATCATTATGGTTGTTGGGCGTTGTTGATTGTGATTATTGGCCGTGGCGCTGGCTGCGGCTGTGCCGTTTCTTTATTTCTCTTCTGTAGCATCAAGTGACAGCACAAATTCATCATCGCTTTATTAAAATTCCTTCGGCGTGCAGACATTTTGCGAGGGCTTAACCCACTGCCACGAAAGTAACGCATTCCAGTGGCGCAGACTCACAGCTTATTCGCTTCACTCACGTCAAGCGACGCTGCGTAACTTTTGTTTGCGGAAAATATACATATGTACATACGTGTGCCTGCAAATACCCATATATATGTATGTATGTAGGCAACGATCGCTGCAAATCGCTCACTTCATCTGCTTTATCGCGTACGCTTTTGTTTACTGATCTTGTCGACAAAACGTCCTTTTGGCACCACACACAAACAACAACTAATTGTATGCACATTGTACGTTTAAACAACAACACAGCTCATACCGTAAATTAAATGAGCGGAAGCTAACTTATCAGCCAAAGCCACAGCCGGAGCCGGAGCCGCCACAAAATAAACGAAAAGTAGTGAACACATGTAAAGCGCATCTGCGCAGGCGCAGCCTTAATCAAAACCGCATCACTTGGTACAACCCACGCAAGCTCGCTGCTTCTCACTCAACGTAAATGCATTTGCGCACATACATATGTAGTACACACGGCCATTCAAAGCTTTCGGGCTGCGCATGCGCACCCTAAATTGCACTCCTTTATTTCTGGAAATTTATTTGGCACTGCCTGGTTGGTGTGCATACGGCGAAATTTAAATTGATTGCTTTGCTGCGACTGACTTATGAGCAGAAGAAAAAACGTAGCATATAAACTGCACGTATGTATGTACACTAGGGTGGTCCAAAAACGCATGTGGAAAGTTCGAAATTTACTCGTTTTCTCTTCAGGAGACTGCCAATAATAAGACGCAATTGTTTCTTTTACCATTTTCTAATACTAACGATTTTTATTGGGTCCCCTATTACATTTTTTTGGCTCTTTGGGGGAAAATAGTTAGTATTAAAAAATGGTTAAAAAAACAATTGGGTATTATTATTGGAAATCTCCTGAAAGGAAACGGAGTTTTGCGATAGAAAAATATTAGTTTTCAAGAATTCTATACCATTTCTATGAAAAATTGTTTTTTCCCCTATATAAAATACATGGAATACTTTGAGAGCTTTGAGCGAACTCTATCTTTTTTTTCTTTCAAAAAAAAAAACAGGGGTATATTTTTTCGGTATAGAGCAATCCTAGGGGGCTTTACTTATTTTGGACCACCCTATTGAACACACATCGGTGCATATAGTAAGTTATATGAATATGTATGCGCACATAAGCAGTGAGAGTAAAGGCTCAGTTATGCATACTTGGCATGGCATAAGAGTTGTCACTTAAGGAATCTGTTAAATGAGCTTTGCGTGAAAACGGTTACCCAACGCAGGTTTTTGATTTCTACGTAAAAATGACATTCTATGCAGTGAAAAGTACAGTGGATAACTGAGCTATTGGGCTTTCATATGCATATATGTGTGCACGTGTGTGTACGGTATGCATTTAAGAAGTTTTGTGGAGAGGTCACCACCGCCGCACGGTTCATCGAAAGACAAAGAAAGATGAGATCATTGTGTCGCCGCAAAGCAATTTCATACATCCTGACGAAGTGCTGCGATGCCGTACGGAAGACTGCAAGCATACATATGAACATATGTATGTATGTACATATGTACGTAATCGTATATCGTTTATTAACACAGACATACTAACTGCTCTGCAGTGTTTGCAAAGGGCTTGTCATATAATTTAAATACTGACATTAAAGTCATCGTAAATCGTTTTCCGTTTAAGCAGAAGATTGCCACGATTGAAAGCCATTTCAGTGAGAAATGAATTGCTGGAAGTTTTATCGAATGCTGGTTATCAAAATTCGCGTTTTTAGTGAAATTTAGTTTTTTTTCGGCGTGTCTGAATATTCATTTTTGGGTGACGCACAGCCAGTACAAACATTGGTACAATTAATTATTGAGACAACCAGTGATATCTGCGGAGTCAGATCCACAGAAGTTTCTCCGACATCTCCTCACCGTCAAGACAAAGACGGCGGCGGAGATGTTTAAGCCCGCATAGGTGCCCTGTGTTGGCTCTACTCAACAGATTTATGTCTCTGTTGGTGAAAGGATCGGCAAAGAGCCTGACCCAAGTCGCCGCGCCGCCCTCTAGATTAGAGAATGAGCCTTTCGTCACTGGTTTGTCGCTTTCGTCACTGATTTATCGCTGCCAAGAGCTAAATAGAATCAATAAATTTTTTGACGATCCTGGAGGTGATCATGATTAATACGACTTAAAATTCCATTAGAAGAAACCGATGACTAGATAAAGTAAAATGTATTATTGATCTTTGTATCACGAATTACTGATGTAGGAGGTGTTCCAAAAATATTTAGGAGTGGCGTCTTTTCCAAACGTAACTTCGACCTTCAGTACATTCCCCGAAACCTGTTTCTAGGGTTTTAGAGAGATATTGAGAATTGTAGACAGAACGTAGGATGTGGAGAGCTCTAGTGTAGTGGAAGCTAACCGCGTGCTGAAAGAAGTAAGCATAAAATCTCGGACATCGCGTATAAAAAGACGTACACGAAATGGCTAAGAAATTTTTTTGTGTAAAATTTTCTTGCGGCAGTACGCAGTTCTTAAGAAATTTGCTACGCTTTCTACTATGGTTTTCTAAATTTTTTTGTGAAAAAAAGACTACAAGGTAACCCATGCTTTTTTACCGTTTTCTTGACAGCTGCATACTGGCCTTTACTTATTTTTCTTCGAATGTCCCGACGTTATATTTTTATATTGAATAAGTCTTTGTTAAATAAACAATGAATGAAGAAAATAGAGTTTTGAGCTGATTACTAGACCTCTTTTGAGCTATTGGTTGTCAAATTTTCTCCGCCATTTTATGAAAAAAGGTATCTGGCACGCCATGATGAACTCATACAATGATTTACGAGTACAATTCCTTCAATTCATTGCGTTTGATTAAAACTAGCGACGAAGTGGAAAAAGTGTAATTTGCCAAACCTCGATTCAATGCAGAAATCTTTTGATGCAAAAAGGGAAATAAAACCAACAAAACATAGAGTAAGCAAATGAATTTGCAACAAATGGCACTGACAATACCTCCATCAGAATCGAAAAAGAAACTAAGAAAGCGAATATGTGCATACACTGCTGTGTATCCTGTCCCCAGCAAACACGGGGAAACAATTGTCAAACGTTTGAGAAAATTTTATTTCTCAATTGGGTTTTAGCATTGTTTATCGTTCGAAACTATGTACATACATATTTTATAAAACATCGTTTATCAACTTGAAAATGGGTTGAGAAATATTTGAGATTTTTTTTTGTTTAGCATTACATTCCGTTCCATCTGTGTTAACGTGGTAGAGATGTGAAAGAAGTCTACCGGAAGTCTGTTACATCAGTCGCGGTCGCAGTTATTCGCAATTAGTCTGTCGAAATATGAGCTAATTTTAGGGAAAATTTGTTCATAATATCATTTTGTAATTAATACTGATCGGCCATTAAAATTTAAAAACGAAAGAAAGAAATAGTCTGCTGGATCGGTAGTGTCTGACGGTTTGCCTGGCGGTTGAATGAAATAATAGTTTTATGTTAGAAATAAAATTTATTTATGGTATGTATATAAAAAGATTGTTAGGTGTGATAAAAGGATTTATGTTGTACTCAAAATTCCTTAAATCCCAATAAAACAATTTTTTTAATAAATCCCAAAATCGGAGAATCAAGAATTTTTATATTTTCAATAGAGCGTAAACACTTTAATTATACATAAAACCTTTTTATATACATAGTAATATAGAATGTTAAAGGTATTTTTTTTTTATTTTGCAAAAAATTACTTCGCAAACTGCATGCAACCACGTAATTGGAAAAAATCCGTATGCAAGCAGTATTTCAACTTCAACTTTCATTTTCTTTAAAAAGATCCTTTCCTATAAAAAACTGTGTGTTTCTTTTATATGCATCATTGGCAACATTAAACAAGTATTTCAATGCGAGTAACTGGATTCTATTTCGTTCAGCTCCACGTTTGAGAAAAAGTTGATTATTGAATATTTCTCAATTTGAAAATAAAGCAAAGCTCCACATTAAAAAAAAAATGCTTCTTAATTTGAGAAAGCTATCAGCGGTTCTTTGCGATGGATTTTGAGAACTAAGTTTTAGATTTGAGAAAAGGACTGATTCTCAAATACATCTTAAATTGCTTATTGGGCGTAAACCTGTATACATAAATACAGCTAAAAAAAGCTAAAAAGCTTAGGTAGAGAATTGCATAAAATAGCAAAAATGCAGCGAATTGTAGCGAATGAATAGTCATTGGATTCCGCAAAATACAATTGCGCAAAAAACCTAACTACATAAACAAGCAACGAAATATTCAATTCAATTTTCGTTATTGTCAAACACACATTCTCTGGTATATACGTACACACATACATACATCCGTACTTACTTAATAACATTCACTGCTAGGAAAAACGCTGAAATTCATACATGAAAGTTTTGTGGTGGAAAAATGGAGCAAAAAATCGTCGAGATGCTGTGGCATTCAGCCACGCTATGGGGCACGCCCACCAAACTAGCGGTAACTAATATTGTAAGCAAACAACAACAACAACAACTACAACACAAGTGGTGTTGTTCGAGCAGTGTCGATTAATAGACTTTATTTCGGTTTGACGCTTTGCATCGCCTGCAAATTGCAATTTCCATGCCAGCTGCCCTCCAACAACACAAACATTCCACTCACACACACACACACGATTCGAGCTGGCACGGGAAGGGTTAAGGTTTCAAGCGCGATTCCAGCGAACTATTTGCACTATGCACGCAAATAAAACTATGAATATGCACACATAGACACACACACAAATGTGAATCCTTTCACCTTTGCACGAGCTAGCGTCTGTGGATGTGAAAAAGTTCTCTCTTTTTGCTGCCAGCTTTTTGTTGCTTCATTTTTATTATTGTTTTTGTTGAGTTTCACAATGGCAGCAACATATCATGTTGACAGACAAACAATGTTTCTAATTTTTAACACAAAAATACCAGCAAAAAGTGCGGAATTGAAAAAAGCTACTATCGATAGCAACTGTCAGGCATGAACAACGGGAAAAGATTGGCCTGAAAAAGAATGAGAATTTGCATGTTTCATGTTGCACACATTATTCATGTGCGAGTGGAGGTGAAAGCTCTAAACTAACCCAATAGAACACACGAATGATTTTATTGGCACAACAGTCGATTTTGAGGTGCACTTGTGATCGATGTTCAGTGTCAAGAACAAAATTGCATTGAGCAAAACGCTCAAAGACCTAGACCTTTGAGCGAACCGAGGTGCGAGGTTTCGTACAGCATGCAACTGGGTCAGACACTTTCTCCGATTGTGCGGATTTATGGAACCAAAACTATTCTCCTTAGAAAAGAATTATTTATTCAGTAGCCGCATAGCCTGTTGGTTTCCACCAAATTAACTGATTCTTGACAAAGCAAAAGGGATTTAAAAAGCCTACAGAAGCAAGTTTCGCCCAAATTTGTCAATTTCCTCTGAAAAAAAAAATTAATTCATAATAATACCTCAATTACCAACGCTTTCCACTACTGGGTATATTTTTGTTTCCCAAATGTGCTTAGAGTGCGAGTACGCTTGTGAGTGACAGTGTTTATCTGTTTTAGCTTGTTAGACAGGAATTCGTTTAGGAGTATCTATCAGAGTTATTTTTAATTCCGAACAATTTTCAATTTTACGTGTTCAGTAGAAAAAATAAATAAAATGGAACAGCAAAAGAAAAGTGTAATATTCCGAGGCTGTCAGTCACTCTGTATAACTACTTTTCTAACTAAATGTATGAGCGTGTGTATGTATGAATATAAGGTGAATTTTTTTGTAAACGAGCGACAAAAGAACGCTCAACTCGGATAAAATTTTCTTTTAAGCAGCCCTGTTGGTATCTGGTAGGAAACCTGTGATTAGTTTGACGGGATTTGAATACAAAAAAAAACATTGGAAATTAGTAGATATGCGAGGTATTTGCGTAATATATGCACTTGTTTAAAATATAAACTATTTATATATTTCGCATTAACCAACTCACAATAGAGCGGATTTTTTTCATTTAACAACACTAACCTCAGGTTGCATATTTTTTTACCAACCTGGTTCAACTCGTTTAAATAGCCCCTAGTTTGTGTTGTTGCTTTGCATGTATTTCGCCATTAAAACGAGTGGCCTTTTGTAGCTCGGTTGCGAAAGAATGCACCTATAGATATGGATGTCTGTCTGTTACCTATTTACATTTGAAGTAAAGCACAACTATGCCAACAACAAGAAATGAGGCAAATACTTGGAAAGCCGAATTAAGGCGAAGAGGAAAAGAATGAATGACATTTGCAAATAATAAAATTGAAATTGAGTAAAAGCGAAATAGAATTGAATAAAATAAGAAAATGGAACTAACACAATTCTAGGTTCATCCTGGCTTTGTGCAATGGCAGGAGTGAGAATATAAAAAATTGTATCATAAACAGCTAATATGTCAATGATTGTTGGAGTGGCTGACATGTCATGGTGTCGTGAGATGGGCAAAGATGAGCCGAATGCTGTCAGTTCCATATTGACAGTTGTCACTCAGTCATTTGACATTTGACAAATTAAAAACGGCTTTATGGTGAGAAAACGAGAGTGTGATTAGGTGAAATGAAATGGATATATTCTAAAGTTTTTTATGTAAGTTTTCGAAAATTCTGAGAATTTCATTAGGCCTACGTTCATATGAAAGTATTGGGCAGAGACAATGTATGTACATATGTGGCGAAACCTCCAAAGGCTCTTAGAATCAATGACCGTGTGATTGATTCTTAGACACTCAACTCCTCTTGGTATACAGAGTAGGATGCAAGGCAGTGGAAATACTCAATTTTTAAATGAAATGTTCGTTTGAGTTTTTCTTTTATCAGACACACGATGTATATAATTTACACAAGCAGTTTTCGGGTCTTAAAAATTTGAGTAGATATA
>NW_016162403.1:24372-43356 GCF_001687245.7 Rhagoletis zephyria | reverse complement strand
CCCCCCCCGGTCAACTCCCGTTCTGTGTTATCGTGAAGTAAAGTGAAAGGTACATAATTAACACCGTAATAAATGCAGTGTTAAAGTGTTATTTTTATCACTTTGCAATAACGCAAAACGAATTATCCCTTTGAACATAGACTGCTTTGATTTACTTTGCGTCAAATATCGGTCTTAACACTGTGGACATATTGCACCGTAAATAAAAAGTAGTCACAACTCAAAATTTTTCCGGACGCTGCGCCAAATAAGAAGTTCACATCATCACTATCTTCATTAACTTAAAATGTTTTAAAATATTATTAAGACTATTTTTGTTTTGCTTGGGTCGCTTGCTCAGCATCAGCAGTTGTTTGTCTCTCCTGAACAATTGGGATTTTTTGAGTTGTGACTATTTTTGATTTTAGGGTGCGATATGAAAACTACGCAGCATATAGCAGCTTTTTGTAGCCCAATTAATTTTGTTTAGAAAATATCAATGTGCTCACCAGTGATTTACATAAATTTCTTATCTAATGAATTTGTTTCTAGGGGTAGTTGAATATATGTGCTTCAAGTACAAACTGAAGTAAGAACTGTAATTCATAGGCTTAAGAATACGATGTTTTCGTAAAGGAAGCCTTGGAGATAGTGATACCATGCTTGCCCATTGACCTTCACAAAGATCATCGTAACGAAGTAGTCCGACTTCGTGTCCTCCTAGATTACCAGGTCCACGACACATTGCCATTTGACCATCCCACAATTTATATGGGAACTCGCGTATCCATCGGGCTAAATACAAAACACGGCAGTCGCAATGCCAAGGATTTTTATCAAACTTTACCGCCATTAGTTTTTTCAAACCCCGCAGAGCTCCACTTTTTAAATATTGTAGTTTATTTGAATCAATACGTCTGGAAAGAAAGGTATAATAATTTGTTAGTAAAGCACAGTTATTTTTGTTGCATATTTTCAATAATTCTATTTTGGAAATAATTTTTTTATATAATATAAATATACCCAAGAAACATGATACAAATATTTAAAGGTAGTTTCACTTCTTCTTCTTATCCGCCATTGCTCCCATTTGACGTAAACTGTGCTTTAGACGTTTTCTTTTAAATTGAAGATACCATATTCTTTGAAGAAACTAAAAAGTGGCTTTTTACTTAAAAAAAATTTTTCCAAAATTATTTCAAGGAATATATTTTGAGCATCATAATATAGCGAGCTATTAGTGGTTTATTTCTAAAGTTAATTATAAAACGGAAGGCTAGTAAAATACTCCTATTACATTGCGTAATGCACATGGATAATCTATTTGTTTATGCAATTGTTTTCATCATTATTTAGTACGATTAGCCGCATATTTCGGGATGGCCACGTACATGGTAACTTCACCAAGGTGTTGTTTGCTTGTTCCAACCACTTTTCGGCGGAAAATTTTCAGCCTCGGCACGGGTGTGCCCAATCTAAGCGAAACGCTGCACCAGCAGCAGTAGAGCGAGTAGCTTATCTCTCTATAAACTATAACAAGGAGCTCTAAGAATTTGTAAATTTTGTTACCTTTATTTATGCTTCCATAGTGCTTTCATTGACGATAAGCTACTTTTTAACTATTCCCTTGTTCATATGTTCTCTAAAAAGGATCCAAATTAAAGCAACATCCTAATATTTATAATAATATCTCATGGAACACTGCATATAATGCCAAATTTTTTTGCGGTAAGGTAATTTAAGGTATTTTAAATTAAGTCTAACTCATTAACAGCTAAGCTACGATGAATTAAGTAAATTTGCCTTGCGTATTGTTATTTTTTAATGCATAAAAAATTCCTTTAAAAAATTAAAATATCACGCATCGCAGTGAGCAGACGTGCTTTCTTAAGCTCTGCACTTTTTACACTATATTTTTTGTGTTTTTTGCGTTATAAGCAATCATGATTCAATAATACAAGGTTCGATAAACTGACAGTTGTCTCTCTCGCACCGCTCCCTTAGCAGTGGCACCGTGTTGCTTCTTTGCAAATTTACATGGAAACAGTGTAGCTTTGGTGTGAAATAAAAGTATAAGCTTTTGTGCAATGTTTACTTGTATATGATTATGAAGCATATTTAACTGATGAAAACATAAGCCTTGGATGTTTACATCGATCTCATAGTAGTCTTATTTTAATTTTGAGTCATTTTGCAGTTTTTATACAGCTAAATAGCATATAAATTACGTAAATCACGTAGATATATCAATATTACGTTCAACATTTCGTTTAAAATGCCAGATTTCCTGCAAATACATTAGAATTTACAAAAGGAATTTCACTACTAATTGCCTACTTTGCGTACTTTTCTACTACCATTTTCGCAACAAGGGATTGCATTCTTGCCCTTTCTCTGTCCTTCGTAAATGCAACCTTTTGTAAGGGAGTGTCAAACCGCAGCTGTCAATAATTATCTAACCTTGTATTATTGAATCATGATAAGCAATAACCTGCATTCATCTGAATTGTATTGTCGCGTGCTTTTGCCTGTGTTATTGTGTGTTTGCTTCAAAAGCTGTGTGCAGAAAAAACGCTTGAAATAGCAAGCTGCTTCCCTGCCTTTGTACCTCGTGAGTGATGTCTCCCCCTTCCACGGTATCTCTTAAGCGCCCACCAAGTAAAGGCTCCCCTAACGCGGCTTACAAAACCGCGAAGTTAGATGAGAGCATCGTTCTATCTACGGCACGATTGAGAGAATACAAAGGTTGCGCCGATCTCGGACCGCTATTCCTCTCTTAACGAATTTGACAGAATCGTTGTTTCCATGACGTTACACTTGTGCAAACTGTTTACGTTTTCCTTGCAATATTTCTTCTTCTTCTTCCATTCTTGCTCACGTTTTGGCATTTCTCTCTCGCAATTGCACCAGTGTGACGTCACACAAAAGTTATTCTTAAAAATCCTCTCTGATCGGCGCAATCTTGTATTCTATCATTCTTGTATCTACGGTACTTTCAACGCTAAGAGACTTAGAAGACAAAGTGCAGAGTCAAACTGAAAAGCTGCAATCGATATTTGATGGTCTCTCATCCAGACTGGCGGACATCGCGAATAAGCTGACAAAGCGAATAGACAAAGAAATAGCGCTATTGACAACAAAAACGGCAGAGTCTGCCGCTCAAATTGCATCGCTGGAAATAAGTGTAAGTTCTCTTGAAAATAAACTGAGATTGCTGGGCAAGCAACTAGAGAGTCAGGAAGAGAAGGGAAATCTTGGTTTTAGCGCGGACGCTGTTATTTTTTGTTTGCCGCATATTGAAGGTGAAAATCTCCAGATTTGCCAGTCGATCGATTTTTTAGCGCCTCAAATAAGAGACATTTTCCGGACTAAGTCGCGCTCAAACCAAAGCGAAAGTGGAGCGGTCATAGTGAAATTCCACTCACCAATAGATCGAAACCGCACCTTAAGCGCATTCAGAGATTACCGGAAGAGTACGAAGCAGCAAAGTCTATTGAAAAATATTAATCTAGTATTTTCCGCGGAACGGAGATTCGGAAAAGGTATTAGGAATTATTCATAGTTTTGAAATACATTTCACGAAAGCAAAAACTTTCTTTTTTAAACACCTGGGACATCACTGAACATTATAAAGGACCCTAAATGACGGCCAAGCTCAAAGCTTTAAAAATTTGTTGATGTGATTTTTGAAGTGAACGTTCCAAAATTAGCCGGTATACACATTTAAAAATTTTTAGAATCAGTGGTTGAATTTTTGTACTGAAAGGGTTAAGAAAGCTTTAGTTTAAAAGTGTGATACTAAAGCTGATGCCAGATAAAACTTTGTGGCTTTGCGGAACATTTATAACTTTGCCAGCAAAGCGCCAGACGCAAAAGGTATGCCACAATGAACGCCAAGAAAACAATTTTGTTCTGATTTTTTACTCGTAAAAATTGCTGTGGGTTTTATATATTTAGCTTTAAAAATATCAGCAATGTAATTAATTGTTATGTTTCATGTTTGTACATTTTCATACAATTCATCTCATCTGTCAAAGCGAATCTGTCATGCAAAGCGAAGCACGCGTTTTATCTGGCATCAGCTTAAAATGTCTTTCACCATAATCGGCGTAAATTTTCAGTGATTATTACATTTCAGCTTACGACTAATAAATGCTTTGGACAGATATTGTAAAAGGTTGGATTATACATTAAAGATGACTGTTTTCTCACGGCCCACAGTACGAAGCTTCGAGAGGTCCTTTAAGAACTTAAAAATTGTCCTGGGTTATCTGGTCTCTAGCAACACAAGATTAATTGTTGTCTTTCACGAAGTTTTTTAAATAAATCTTGAGCTAAATACTGAAGTATATTCATGAATATCACGTTATATTATATACTTAAATTTAAGTTCTCAATATTAGTAAGTATTTATTTACTGCATTCACCCGAATTTCGGGGGCTACCACTAGTTTTAATATATTTTCAGTTTAATTTCTAATAAAATTTACCTTTAGAAAATCAATGTGAAATAATTTCGGAATCGATTACCCGGTTTGCTGAGCAACAGACACATCTGCTTTTTAAATATTTTTTTTTTTTTTTTTTAACAAATCGGCAAGTACATATCGTCCGCCGCATGCCAGAAACATGAATGTGTAAAAATTAAAATTTTGGGAGATCAAGTTTAAAAGTCTTTTATACGAGACTTAACTCTTCATTCATGAAATTGACATTGTGAAATATGTGGTTTCCGTGTACGCATGGTATTCTGGGTTTTGGTATCACATAGAACATCCAAAGGTTAATCAATTCAATCCAATAACTCAAAATTGGTAAATTTGGACATTTATGCTTCTGGCAATAGGGTGACATTCACATTTATAAATTTTTTATACGCCTGTTCTACATATTTGTAGTAAGAATATAGTAGTCAAATTTCGACGCCTGAGTGAATGATCGACCTATCTCGGCAGTCAGTACGAAAACGCCCTATCACAGAAAAAATTTCAAGAACGCTCTACTTCAGAATTTGGTTGAAGAATTTTATTGAAAAATAACCTATCTCAGAATTCGGTTCAAAAATGCCCGCATGCGTATGTGTAGCATGAGCATCTGTAACAGAAACTTGGAATTCAAAGAGTAGAAAAAAAGAAGATTCCCATTTTCAGTTCCAATGCTATGGGATTATCGGAAATACCACTCACAAAAAACTGTTTTTGTTTAATGCACTTTTGTGGACACAAATATAAAACACGACATCTTGTGCAATATCTTTATGTTAAATCCGTAACGAAGGCTATATCGGTCATTAANTCAAAGAGTAGAAAAAAAGAAGATTCCCATTTTCAGTTCCAATGCTATGGCATTATCGGAAATACCACTCACAAAAAACTGTTTTTGTTTAATGCACTTTTGTGGACACAAATATAAAACACGACATCTTGTGCAATATCTTAATGTTAAATCCGTAACGAAGGCTATATCGGTCATTAACATAGAAAAAGCGTCAACTAGTTACTACACTAATAGTGATGACGATGGTAACGTTACCGATACCAAAAAGTGTGATGAGTTTATCACATTTGGCTGCCGTTCGACTGAGCAACATTTTGTATCTAACGAGAACAAGAAAATTGTGCGGGATTTGTAATTATCCCACCGACAAACCGAGATGCTGGCTTCTAGATTGAAGCCGCAGAATTTAGGGAAATTGATTTTAAAATTACTCGTAACCGTAACGACGACTGGAAAAACTACAAGAAGGTGTTCAAAATGGACTAAGGTAGCACTAACCTCGCTTATTGCGCAGATCCACCGCAACTGTTTGATCTCTTGGGTCAAAATTATGTACCAGAGGAGTGGAGACTTTTTTTGATGGCTCAAACAAAAGTAAAGAATGAAAAGTTTTATATCTGTGAGGACTTATTAAATGATTTTATTTATATATTCTTCTAAATGTACATATATTTAGGCTTAAAGGCAGAGTTGCTGCACAACAAAAACGAAATTCCGTCGGTACCGCTAAAAATTTTCCAATAAGGCTTAAAACAAATATAGAATACTGGTAGCTAAAAGGTGATAAGTCTAATCTTACAGGAACTGAATATGCCTTGAATTTAAAGAAATTGAATAATTAAAGTTTTCAATTTAATACGTGCACATCGTTTATTAAGAAAATAAATAATATGTATGTGAATATTTAAATATTTCTTTATTAATCATCATGACACTAGCATAAAAACATGATTCAATAATAAAAGGTTTGCTCAGAAAACAGTTTTCTCGCTTCCTCTGGACAAAATTGGCTCCCTTACCAAGGCACTGTGTGTGGGTTCGTGTGTGTGTGTAAAGCTTTTGTAAGGCCCGTGCAGCAACATTTAGAGACAGTCTGGCAAAGCGCTAGTTCCGCCCTACAAATTTCAGAACTGTCTCTGAACTACTGCAAAAGGTATGCAGAGCAGGCCGTTTGAAACTCATATGTTGATAGGTGCGCTGTCATCAATGTTACTTATCCTGGTCATGTGAAAGCTGACAAAAGATGCTATAGTACATTTTTTCGATTTCTTAGTCCCTAAAAATAATAGCAAACTGTTTTCGTTTATTTAATATGTAATTCTCTATATAGTTTATGGGCCACTGGTAAAATATTTCCAAAAAAGTTGTTATTGGTAACATTAATGTCATTTTTATACATATATACATACGTATAAAATTGAATGCAAAATATATTTACAAAATTTAGTTAAGCTACACTTAACAGCAAAAGTCTGCGTACACCATTTCTTTTCTTAAATATTCACAATATATTGAGAGTTAAAATTTGTTTGTTATTATTTTATAAAGAAAACGATCATGCTTAAAACAAAATCATATAAACAGTGTTTTAAAACTGTATACAAAACAAAGTTGAATTTAATGATTGTTCATTAAAATGTTTGATCTTTTAATCCGATTTAGAAAAAATAACCGAAAGTCGTATACAATCTCACTTTAAAGTGGGGTTGCTATTGCTATGACCGATCGGTGACAGGTAATAAGATCAACGGAAATAAGGTGTGCCTCTTTGGTCCCAGATGGATTCATTTTTAACTACGAGGTATGAAGTAGAAGAAAGGTTAAATGCCCACCGACCTTCAAAACCCAAACCCGTGCAAAATCTAGCTTCAAAATTAAATCACAACCCGAACCCTAAACAAAGTTTTCAAAGCTTCAACCCCAATTTCAACTCAACACAAACCCAACCTCATAACTCAAATCCCAACTCCAGTAATGTGCGATCGTATCACAATGATCAGAGATACGTCTGTTATTGCAACTTGTGTAAGGTCTCGCCTTCTCACCCACTCCAAATATGTCCAAAATTTAAAACAATTTCGCCCCCAGAACGATCGAAGTTCGGTACAGAAAGTGGATATTGTAAAAACTCCTTAGCATTTTCTCACTCATCCAGAGATTGTAGGAGCAGTTTCACGAGTGTTTACTGTCAGAAAAGCCATAAGTCTATGCTACATTTATCCCCAAACTCTAACTCAAACTCAACCCCAAACTCCAAAAATCGACAGTATACACGACAGATCTACACGACAGATCTACGGATGAACTCGCTGCAGATGTTTCAAATGATTTCGAACGAGAAACCCCAAACTTATGTAGTCAAGAAGATCAATGATCCATTCAAGCTCATCACACAAGCAGTAAGGAAAAAATATGGCTCCCAACTGCGATTGTTCCCATAATACACTTGGGAAATACATATAACATTCGAGCCTTGAGAGCCCTGCTCCGAAAAGACGTTCATTTCGTCGAGAACAGAATAAAGAACTTACTAAAACTTCCGACAAAAAGGGCTCTTAACGAGATTTCCGGTAGGGGAGGAAGAATAGTTCAGAACTTAACCCAATTATGCCAACTAACGCTGTGCACTAGAGATACAAAAGTGAAGGAAGAAACAAATGCCATCGTTCGACCTCAACTTACCCTGTTTCTTCCATCATTTACCATCAAAAATATGGGCATTACCCAATTTCCTCGTTAGATCTCTCTCCCTCTTGTTTCACTCCGGGTCAAATAGACTTGGTGATTGGCAACGATCTAACCCCAAAAATATTTTTGTCTAGAGTCAAAAATGTTGGCGGAAGCTTGCTGGCACA
The DNA here is from genome assembly GCF_001687245.7 of Rhagoletis zephyria. Taxonomy (NCBI): domain Eukaryota; kingdom Metazoa; phylum Arthropoda; class Insecta; order Diptera; family Tephritidae; genus Rhagoletis; species Rhagoletis zephyria. The sequence goes on along the minus strand of NW_016162403.1, from coordinate 35,245 downwards.
GAATACTACCTTTGGATGGATTCTTAGTGGCCCAGTCCAAGCTCAAGTTTCGTCATTTTCAACAAGAGTCGAAGAAACATCAAACGACCTTCTAAGACGTTTTTGGGAACAGGAAGACCCCGTCCAACCATCGATGGAAGCCACGTACTGTGAGGATCTCTACAGAAAAACCACTATGAGACGAGAATATGGCCGTTACGAAGTTCGACTACCTTTCAAGAAGGAATTTCCCGATCTCATAGCCCTTGGACACTCAAAATTTGTCTCTCTTAGCCAATACCTTGGGAGAATATGAGACCCTGCAACACATGGACCTCGCAACACCCCAGGAAGTCGTTCAAGATGGAAAATACTTCTCTTTTTACCTTCCACACCACGCAGTCTTATGCCCAGAGAGTAAAACCACGAAGGTAAGAGTGGTTTTTAATGCCTCAAAGTCCTCCAGTTCAGGTCACTTTCTAAATGACGTGCTCTACACTTTTCCCACTCTCCAACCCGATTTAATGTTGTTAATAATAAATTGGAGACTATAAGTTTGTGTTTAAGGGCGACATTGAAAAAATTTACCGCCAAATACGAGTCCACGAAAACGACCGCGGTTTTCAAAGAATTGCTCTTCGAAAGACTGCCGAAAACCCAATAAGTGACTTCAGACTTAAAACAGTGACTCTCGGCTTTAATTGCGCCCCTTACCTTGCCATACGAACACACCATCAACTTGCCCAAGAGTCTTCGCACAAATTCCCCTTATGCGAAAAAATTTTAAAGTAGGAAACATACGTTGACTATTTATTTTCTGGAGCACATGATATAGAAACTGCAGAGAACTTTTTATCCAACTTTTCCAAGCTCTAAACTCCGCAGGATTTCCTGTAAAGAAAATTACCGCAAACAACGACCGGCTACTCGAAAAAATGCCCAACGAAAACTTATTGGATTCGAACTTCCTAAAATTTGAAGATTTTAGCACCGCAAAGACTTTAGGAATTCGATGGAATACAGTTACCGACTTATTCTCTTACACATTCAACCTACCCTCAACACCACATTCAGCAACAAAGCGGCAAGTCCTCTCGACAGTTGCCAAACTTTTTGACCCTCCTGCAGACACTTTGGAAAGAGGGAACCGGCTGGGATGAATGTGCCAGACCCAATTCTCTTAATATGTGGTGCAAATTTGTCGAAAACCTATGCGAAGTTGGAAAGATAGAAGTTCCCCGTTGGATAGGATTCTCACCCACTTATAACATCCAAATTCATGCATCACAAGAGGCATATTGCAACCCATCTACTCGTCGCGAAGGGAAAAGTAGCTCCCCCTTCATACAGTCAGTCTTCCGCGCTTGGAATTCTGTGGGGCAGTACTTCTATCCAAGCTCCTAAACCAGGTACGGTCGCAATTAGATCTACAAAAGGTTGCCGTATATTTATTTATGGTGCGACTCGTCGATCGTACTTGCTTGGCTGGAAAAACTCCCATGCGTTGCCATCCGTACTTCCCAAATCCTCAAGAACGTAGGAAACTCAACATGGCGACATGTAAGGAGCAGCGACAACCCCGCTGACGTAGGCACTCGTTCACTATGGTGGCATGGTCCGGAATGGCTGCATGATAACCCGAATAGTTGGCCACCCCAAAGAACTCCACCCTCCGAACAAAGAAATGATAAATCCTTCCATATGGCAAGAAACGAAGACATTTTAGACGATTTTTCTTCATTCGCAAAAGCTTTGCAAATCATTAGCTACGCATTTCTTTTCTTCCACAATTGCAGATAGGCAGAATCTGGTCCATTAACCCAACTCGAAATAAAGAACTTAAAGGTCTGATTGATTACTCTAGCTCAAAAACGATATTTTGAAGACGAATACTCAAATCTCATCTCCAAGAAACCCATAAGTAAGAAAATCAGTTTGCTATCTGTTAACCCATTCATTGATCAGCAGGGCTTAATGCGTGTGGCTCATGCCACACTAAGCTACAACGAACGACACCCGGTTATACTACCAGGAAACTCAGGGTTCTGTGAACTTTATCTACAATTTCTACAGATAACTCTCCTTCATGCAGAAAAGCCACTGATGATCCGTATGCTCCAAGAAGAATTCCTAATTCCCAGGTTAAAACCCCGTATAAAGAAGTGCATCTATCAGTGTAAAACAAAAGGTACGCTCCCAAATAATGACCGCACTGCCTCCAGAAAGAGTAAAATTCTCACTACCTTTTACTGTTAATGGAGTAGATTTCGCAGGCCCATTTCTAGTTAAAGCTGGAATAACCCGAAACGCCCCTTATCACAAATATGTGTGCGTATTCGTTTGCTTCTCCACGAGAGCAATCCACTTGAAAGTCTGTTCTGATTTGTCCACTGAAGCATTCTTGGCAGCCTTTGCACGATTTGTGGATCGTCGAGGGTTACCCTCGAAAATGATGTCCGACAATGGCAAAACTTTCGTTCGAGCGCAACGTGCATTGAATAAAACCTTATATGCCTTCCTCAAACAAGCTTATTCCGAAGTTGTAAACACATTCAGTATCCAAGGAGTAGAATGGCAATTAATTTCTCCACGTGCTCCTCACATGGGTGGCCTGTGGGAGTCCGGCGTAAAGAGTTTCACCAAAGTTTACGGTACGCATAAGCAGCCAAAATCAAACGTTAAGCAACAGAACATCAACTAACTATGAGCCACCAAAACGCGAAAGGCTGTAACGAGTCGTCGACAATTGCACAGAATGGTCACCGCAGCCGTTACATCGCTACAGGATCTTCAGAACGCTTTGTTGAACATTGCACCGGAGCAAGGAAGCCAGGAATGGTCAAGATGAGGAAGCCGGTAATTTCATCGACCTCTAAAATTCCTCTATTTTGTCTTGGATTTTCCACCTCTATTTTGTACATGAATGTTATACCTACACACACACAAAAACGTTTTGTATATCCCCAAATGGCACTAAGTTTGCGACCGTCTACCGAAGTAAACATACTTGTTGTAAACCAACACAACCTGTATAAATTTGAATTTGAAATCTTTTCATCAAGCGCACTTACTTGAATTTTAAAATCGTTTTTTAATTGCAAGTTTGGAAAAACCCACTCTACCCGAACGAAACCACAGCAACTCTGCTAGCATCTCGTTCAAACATTCTTCGTACGCGAGTATATCTTTAGTATAATGCTCCATTCCCTTTATTCTCTAAACCACAAAGAATTTTTTGATGAGACTTAAGCATATTGATTTGCTAATATCGGAACTATTTCTTTCACGTTTATTTGCCAAGAGTTCTTCAACGGCTCGATGGTAGTGGAGCTGGGCAATTTTTAATTATGATTGCTTAATTGTAATCCTTAAATTATATACGATTACGATTACTTTAATTGTAAGCATAAATGTTAACATTATGATTATAATAATTGTAATCTTAAAAAATAAGGACTGTGATTACTGTAATCGTACTGAAAAACAAGATTACGAATACCGTAATTGTCATCCTAAAAATTTTAAGTTTACAATTACAGTTATTGCTCATGAGAATTACGATTCAAGTACTTTAATTGTAATCCTAAAAATATTATGACTAAATTAATGCAATCGTAATCAAGAAAATGTTGATTGCGATTTTCTGATATTCTGTAGAGGTTTAGTAGTTAAGTAAATGAGCGGAACTTTCACCGAAAAGTATGTAAAATTTATTTAAAGTTGAAATAATACAGTTACACAGCGGCCGCTGTGGTGTAGTGGTTAGCAGTGCGGGCTACCATTTCGCTGGGCCTCTATTCAAGCCATTTTCAACCCAACATCAAAAAATAAAAAACCTAAAGCGTTTTTTGGAGCTTTTGTTTTTAGTTTGCAGATACCAAATCTGTAAATCTGAACAAAAAGGGGGCAAAATTTATAGCAATCGTAAGTTTTGTATGAAACAGAGCTGGGTAATTTTTGATTACGATTACATTTTAATTACGATTGCTTAAACGAAATCCTTAAATTATATATGACTAGCTGTACCCTGCCACGCTTTGCTGTGGCATATTCCTGTTACATAGAACATAAATGATTAACGAAACAAAGCATACGTTTCATATAAGTTTGAGTTTCTAATAGATACTTGTGTGCACACAGTATTTGTCGTTTTGCCATTCTCTGCATAGATATCAAGGATATCTGGTTTGTCGACACGGGAACATGCAACATCTCAGAAGCAATCCGCATCTTAATCTAAACCACACTTTTCCAATGCTTGACCTTGGGCATTATTGATTGCGATTCCGAATGCCAATCGAATTGGGAATTGCAATCTTTTAAATTGAAATTGTGTATCGGTCGGAATCATGGGAATTCTTCACCTTTGCGACAATGTAGACTATTTCAGGCAAGCATTTATCTCGCCCGCTAGTGTTAATCGAGAAATTACAGGCAATGTTTGCGTTAAGTCTCCTGAGAGCAACATCAATGCATTCCCGAATGGTTAAACGTTTCCATGCAAATCTCGCGACAATCGATCAAAACCCTCAAGCAATTTTTTGTGTGCAATTGTACACTCATCCCAAACAATGAGTTTAAATTTTCATAATACTTTTTCCATACCGGATCTTCTGGAAATATTGCACGTATGATTGCTGAATTAGCAATTCTTTCACCTAATAACAATGTCGCAGAAATTCCAGGCGGAGCCCTAGCTAAGCTTATGTAATTTTTTGAACGAACCGTCCCCCGAATCAATCTGATAAGGAATGTTTTCCTAGTTCCTCCAGGCGTATCCAAGAATAAGGTCTCCAGAAATCATTTTCTCCTTCTTATTTGACGCTGGAACCGCCTAAGCCATTTGGCCGAGCTCGACAAAGAACGTCAGTCGTTTATCTCTGTGGCAACTGACGCCAATAGGAAATGCCACGTGAAGCCAAATCCTTCTCCACTTGGTCTCTCCATTGCAGTGGGGGCCAACTCTTTTTCTGGTACGACCAGCGGATTGCGAGTTGAGTACTTTCAGACCTGGAACGTCGCTTCCCATTCGAATGGCATGTCCAAGCCAATGGTGCCGCTGTATTTTCATTCGCTGCACTATGACCATTTCGTTATAAAGCTCATACAACTCATCGTTCCATCGTCTGCGATACTCCCCGTCTCCAAGGCGGAGAGACCTGTAAATCTTTCGTAAGATCTTTCTTTCGAATACTCTAAGAGCCGCCTCATCGAATTTTGTCATTGTCTAAGCTTCTGCGCCATAGACCCGCTCGGGAATGATGAGTGACTTAAAGAGTGTGGTTTTTGTACGTCGAGAGAGAACTTTGATCCCGAATTGCCTACTCAGTCCAAAGTTGCACTTTTTGGCTAGAGTGATTCTGAGTTGGATTTATATGCTGACATTATTATCGGTGTTAATGCTGGTTCCCAACGAAATTCTTTACTTTCTCGGAATTACAACTGGCAACAGTGACGTGGGTGCCAAGGGTCGAATGCCCTGACTGTTTATTTGATGTTGTTATCGTTCGTTATCCAACATGGGAAAGGCAGAACAGACTTCGAGGTTTTAGTTACCGACGATGTCGATATCATCGGCACACGCCAGAAATTACACGCAGCTCTTATTACCTCTGATCCAATACTTTTCGTGAAAAATCCTGTAAAACTGTCAAATAGCAAAATTACTCTCTGAAGTGAGAGTAAAAAGTGAGTAACAACAAAAAGTACGGGAACAAAAAACCATTTTTCCTGTAAAAACGTCAACCAGTGATTGCTTGACACTTTTCATGATTTTACCAGAAGAAAAAGTTCGGGTAAAATCTTGCAACTTCATTCTCTACACAACTCTCCAAAAGTCGGATTGTTGAGTACGGGAACATTTTTCCTGCAACTTCCTGCAAGTTCGTGTTCAATCTTGTAAGTTCATGGAGTACTGGATCAGAGCTATTATGTTAACACTTGCATCATGCGATCGTAAATGCCCTTCTTGTTTAGCTTTAATTTGAGAATGTCTGTTTGCGCATATAACAGGAGTTCGCAATAGTAATAATAATAATAATCATAATAACATTATCTGTTGTTATTAAAAATTTCTTTACTCGGAATATACTTAGTAGGCTATGGCGACCCCAAACGAAATTGTTTATGATTAAAATTTAACTGTTAACTGTGTTAATGTAAGGGAATGGTGAGAATTTTAAGTTTTCATTACTTCATTTCATGGGATATTTTTATGTTTTCGTTACGCTGTTTATAATTTTTTCATTTGTATCAGTGGTTATTTATTAATTTATTTCTGTACGTAATTTGTATACCAAATCTTCGTTGATAATATGATCACTTCGTTTGATAAGATGTTGTAAACTCTCTCTTCATTTTAACTATCCGGATTTGGATAAGTGAAAACATTAACAAAAAATTTCTCTTGTAAAGCTTTCCCAAACGCTTTCCGTTTCGAACCAGTTATGTAATATTTCATTTAATTCAAATATTTTCAGTTTACTTTTATATATTGCATAATTCTATTGAGAGTATTTCCAAATCAAGATTCCTTAAATACCTTTCGTTTGGTACTCATATTGTAACATTTCATTTATTTTTTTAATTTAATGGAGTTTTATTTTCAAACGGGTGGCAAACCTCTTCAAACATATTTTCGACCGTAAGTTTGATACCCATATTACAATATTTCATTTGTTTAATCAATTTAACTGAGTTCAAATTTTCAAATAGGTGGCAACCCTCCTTAAAAATATTTCCAGCAGTCATGTTTTTTAAACGTCTTTAAGCTGATATCTTTATTGTAATAAGTCATTTATTTTATCAATTAAATTGAGTTAAATTTTCAAACAGGGGGCAGCCCTCTTCCTACATATTTTCGACTGCAAGCCTTCTTAAAAATCTAAAGTTTATTACCCACATTGCAATTTTTCAATTATCTTATCCTAAAAAATATTTCCTACAATCTGTTTTTTAAACTTCTTTAATTTGATACGTTTGTTGTAATAAGCCATTTATTTGATCAATTATATTGAGTAAAATTTTTCAACAGGTGGCAACCCTCCTCAAACTTATTTTCGGCTGTATTCCTTCTTAAAAATCTAAAGTTTAATACCCACATTGCAATATTTCATTTATTTTATCAATTTAACTGAGCTAAAATAAAAATAGGTGGCAGCCCTCCTCAAAAGTATTTCCTACAGTCATCTTTCTTAAGCCTCTTTAATTTGATACCTATATTGTAATGTGATTTATTTTATAAATTAAACTTAGTTAGATCTTCAAACAGGTGGTAACCCTCCTCAAAGTTTCTCATAGTTTCGGCTGTAAGCCTTCTTAAAACTCTTTAGTTTGATACCCACATGGCAACATTTCATTTATTTTATCAATTTAATTGAGTTAAAATTTTCAGCCCTCCTCCAAAATATTTCCGACAGTCACCTTTCTTAAACTCCGTTAATTTGATACCTATATTGTAATATGTCATTTATTTTATCAATTAAATTTAGTTAAATTTTTAAACAGGTGGCAACCCTCTTCAAACATATTTTCGGCTGTAAGCCTTCTTAAAACTCTTTAGTTTACACCCACATGGAAATATTTTATTTGCTTTATCAATTTAACGGAGTTTAAATTTTTAAATAAGTGGCAACCCTCCTCAAAGGCATTTCCAACTTAATTTTGTACCCATATTGCAACATTTCATTTATTTTATGAATTTGACTAAGTTAAAATTTTCAAATAGGTGGCAACCCTCATCAATAATATTTCCAACAGTTATCTTTTTTAAACCTCTTTAATTTGATACCCATACAGGTGGCAACCCTCCAGGTTTTTGCGATACCATTGGTTCTGGTATTATACCGAATAATACAAATAACAAATTGTTGAAATCGGTTCAGCCGTTCTCGAGTTTTGACGACCGTGGCAGACGAACACAACGTTTTTATAAAGGGTGTCCCAGAAGTAACCTGCCAAACTTGAGGAGAAGGCAGGTGGGGTGGTGAGCTCCCTGATAAGCAAACATTTTTCAGGTAAGTGTCTCCGTTTTTGAAATATTTAAATTTTTTTGAATTAAAAAAAATCGTGCTTTTTCATGTATTTTCTTTAACTGCATCTACAAAGAAGTCTATACTTAGTAAATTTTTTATGTAAAATACTTCCAGATATATGCTTCTCCATATTCCAATGCAATGTAGTTAAAATATATTAAGCAACCATTATAAAATTAGGACTATATTGGGATTTTAAATTTTTTGATATTTTCTTCCCCAACTTTGACTATCTCTGGTAAAAAAAAATTTACTGAGCTATAACTTTACATTACATAAAAAAATTGCTCATTTAATAAAGATTTCAGAAAGGTGCCACTCTTAATATTTCGAATAGAAAAAAAAGTTATAGCCGCTTTTGTGGGGAAACGACTGAGACACGCTAGAATGTATTTAATAGATTTAAATTTAAGTTGGTCTTGTTACCGACCAATGCTAAATAGTACAAAGGTAAATTATTACTTGCTCCTGACATTATTTTGTGTTACTTACCGGAAATANCATTGTGTTATTAATACTATGACAGAGAACACGCAGTATACGTCGCATGAATATGCGGATATTCACCTAATTTACGGTGAAGCTTGCTGTAATGCCAGAGCTGCTCAAAGACTCTATGCAGAGCGATACCCAAATCGTCGGCATCCGGGTCGTGAAGTATTCCCCCGCACACATAGAGAAATANAGATAAGACCGTTCGCAGTACCAGTACAAAATAAATTTATGGTGCGGTATTTTTAATTGTCAACTCAACTCCCACAGTTATTTAAAGTTCCTTCAGGAACGGCTTTCAACTGTTTTAGAAGATGTACCCTTAAACCTGCGGCAAAGACTATGGCAAAATGACGGATACCCTGCTCACTACGGGCATTAGGTAATCACGTGGCTTGCTCGATTGAATCCATTCGATTTTTTCTACAGAGACTGTCTTAAGGACAAAATTTGTTCAAAAATAATTCTAAACGAAGAGCATTTGCGGGAACAAATAAATGGAGCTGCTGCTGAGATAGCCCAATTGAGTTTAAGATCTCTAAAAGCGTCTTTTCTTAAAAGGTGCCGAGCTTGTATTAGAGTAGAAGGTCGCCAATTTGAGCATATTTTATCAATAAATGAATAAATTTTTCTGCAAACAACTCATGTATGTTTATGTACCTTTGTACTATTTAGCATGTCATTGCACAGTGGCCAATTTTTGGAAAACCCTGGCCAGAAGTGCAAAAAAAAATTGGTGCATTCGTATGCATAACCATCTTATATTGTTAAGAGGGCTCTACTGCGTATCGTTATGAGACAACAAGTCGATTCTCTTAAGGCATTTAGTGTTACAGGAGATCGAATTGACTGTTGCTAGTAATTCGCTCCAAACTTTTCGTAAATTAAAGCTTTCGTCGTTGTTAAAATTGTGGTATCTTCTTAAAAAAATAACAGTTTTCAAGCATCCGTTCATGGACATTTACTACGTTTATACGCACAGAATAATCGACTTAATTGAAAGCGCATTTACACCGTACACATTTCTCTCTAGTGTCTATAGGTTTGTTCGTCGAAAATCCAGCAAGAATTATCCAACACTCAAAATATCAGAGAGTAAGAAAAAATTCTCTCAAATTCTCTCTCATGTTGAGAAACTTGCAAATTTCTGCACGAACGCAAATTTGCAGGAATTTGCAAGTTTCGCTGCCAGCTGGCGTCCACGGTTGCATTTCAAACATAAAAAATTTTTATAGAATTTTTAAAATTCTTTCGTTATGTATAGACTGAATTTCAATTCGCTTTGAAAGAGCGAAGTGTTTTGGCTCACACTCAAGGCACATTAAACAGGTAGTATCAGTAGAGCAAAAACAACATTTGCGTGTATTTTGTTGTTGCTTCTGGTATCGAAAGTGTCAACAACTGTTCTGAATTTTTTCTTCTAAATCAAAGCGTGCCATGTGAAATACAAAAAATTATAAAAAATAAAAAATTTAAATTGGAAAAAATAAAAATTGATGCAACTTTCTTTCCTAGTAAATTTGTTTGCTTCTCGAAGCATTGATCCATCCTTTGCAAGGCCCAGTAATCAGCGGTCGTGCTGCCGAGTTGGGCGAACGTTCCAAAAGCTGCTATTCAATCGCTTGTTTTGTATGGAAAAAGGTTTCACAAGCAAATGGATTTTAACAACTTATAATTTTCGTGAGAAAAAATTAAAAATATTTGACATTTTCGATACCAAATAATTTGAAAATAAATCAAATCAGCTGCTCTACTGATACTACCTGTTCAATGTACCTTGCTCACACTCCATTTCAAATCGGTAGTTTATTTCTCTAGACAGTTAGAAAAAGTGTATAAACACCGCTCTCAGTCAAAGCGAATTGGAGATCAGCTGTTCCGCTCAAATTCCAAATAATCGCATCAGTAGCTCGTTTCTGTAACAATTCTCTACCAAGGCGAATTGAGATATGAATTCGCCGCCCTGTTCTCTACTGCTAATTAGTAGGTGAGAGTGACGTATTTTCTCTACCAGTAGAGAAATAATCGGTAGAGAAAAGTTACAGAAACGGGCTACAGTATTTAAAAGCTGATTAATAATAATCGTTCTTTTTCTTTGCCACAATTTTATAATGCCGAACAAAACTAGATTTTTATCACTTCCCATTATGTTAACTTATAAAATGTCAAATGAAAACTGCTGATTTTGTTTGCTTTTGAAGACGGTTACTTTGATGCCGATAAAAAGCCGTAAGTATAAGGTTTGTTCGTCGAGCAAAAAATTTGTACGAATTTGTACGAATTATCACGATTTTTGCCCAAATCGCGTTCGTGCAGACCAAAAAATTATCCAACACTCAAAAATTGTGAGAGCAAAGTGACAGTTCTCT
>NW_016162403.1:12942-24347 GCF_001687245.7 Rhagoletis zephyria | reverse complement strand
TTTAACAACTTATAATTTTCGTGAGAAAAAATTAAAAATATTTGACATTTTCGATACCAAATAATTTGAAAATAAATCAAATCAGCTGCTCTACTGATACTACCTGTTCAATGTACCTTGCTCACACTCCATTTCAAATCGGTAGTTTATTTCTCTAGACAGTTAGAAAAAGTGTATAAACACCGCTCTCAGTCAAAGCGAATTGGAGATCAGCTGTTCCGCTCAAATTCCAAATAATCGCATCAGTAGCTCGTTTCTGTAACAATTCTCTACCAAGGCGAATTGAGATATGAATTCGCCGCCCTGTTCTCTACTGCTAATTAGTAGGTGAGAGTGACGTATTTTCTCTACCAGTAGAGAAATAATCGGTAGAGAAAAGTTACAGAAACGGGCTACAGTATTTAAAAGCTGATTAATAATAATCGTTCTTTTTCTTTGCCACAATTTTATAATGCCGAACAAAACTAGATTTTTATCACTTCCCATTATGTTAACTTATAAAATGTCAAATGAAAACTGCTGATTTTGTTTGCTTTTGAAGACGGTTACTTTGATGCCGATAAAAAGCCGTAAGTATAAGGTTTGTTCGTCGAGCAAAAAATTTGTACGAATTTGTACGAATTATCACGATTTTTGCCCAAATCGCGTTCGTGCAGACCAAAAAATTATCCAACACTCAAAAATTGTGAGAGCAAAGTGACAGTTCTCTTGGAGAGAAGTTGCAAATTCTTGCTGGAAAAAATTTTGCCAGCAAGAATTTGCAAACACGAAAAACATGTGGTTGTGGCGCATGGTTGCATTTTTGTCTACAATAATTTGAATAAATTAGTTCGTTAAATTTAAAAATTTATAAACACGAGCGATTTTTTTATGAAAAAAGGAAGTAAATAATTGTTGATATAATTAATTTAGTTAATTCCAATGATTTGAACTTAATTCGGCTGAAAAAAATTGTATTCGCAATCGGAATGCAATTGCAACCAGAGGCGATTTAAGAAACCCGACAGCTAGTACGATGAAGAAATTGAACTGTATGTCAAAGAAAGTCAGAACAACAAGAAATATACATGTATATCCTATTTTTGGCCATCCTATGTTTTGAATCGCGGCGAAATGAATTAAAGCGACTTATGCATGCGTATAAACGTAGTAATTGTAATCTAGAGTATGTAAAACATGTTTTTTCATTGTCACGCCATTTAAAAACTGACACAAGACATAGATATTGACGGATTGATTTTTTTTGTTTACTCATTATGATAAATTAGGAAAATAGTTACGAGAGAGGTTGAGATGCGCGGTCTAATTTTCTTATCCATATATATTGATGTTTTTCCCATCACACTTGGCTAAAAACACCTGCCACAAGCCGCCACTGTAGTTTGGACATCAGTTTTTATACGCAATTCTTATTTTTTTTATGTTTAAAAGATTTAAATTAGGTAAAAAATTATTTCTGTCAAGATTTTGATGTTTTAAAGATTGGATGTTTTTAGAATTTAAATTATGTCAGAAAGTACTACTATATTAGAGTGCACTCTGCGTGAAATTTTAGATGCATTGTTTAAACAATTGCATTTGGAAGTGGGTGTAAAAACCAAAAGTCTGGAGGAACATCTATATAAAAAAGAAAATAAAACTATCACGCCCCATCTAGACCAAAGAAGTGAAGTGAAAGATTTACTTACTACTATAAAAAGAAAATCAGACGAGAGTAACAGAACAACTGCACGCTTTCTTGTAAAAAACAAAAAATTGTTGGAGAAGGTAGTAAAATTACAGGTACGATATACCAACTCTCAACTAATCATACAACTTTTTATTATTTATTACAATTTACGTACGACTTGCAGTGTACAGTCGACCTAGAAATGTTGGAATAGAACAATCAAGATATTCCTAAATGCTCAAGAAAAAGGTCGACCTTGTAAAGAATAAAAATTGTTATCTTAAAAATATATTCCTGTACCAACAAATATGTATGTCTTTTTTATTGATTCATCTAAAATCCCGCAGCTCCCGTGTAAATTCGAACATCAACATTGTTAGAAATAAACATTAAGACCTCGTTAGTGTTTGGCCGAGAGCTTCTCCTCCAATTTGTGGCGTGCGCCTTGATGTTGGCGCACAAATAGGAGGGACCAACAGTTTTACGCCGAATACTAACAGGAATTATATTTTGTTCGTGGCTAAATACACTCGGGGGTTTGTCATTGCCTGCCAAAGGGCGACCACTATTACAAACAACTTTTTTGTTTCTTATTTCTTGATGTTGGTCGGAAACTGGGCCCTGCGGAATGATAGCAACATCACATTGTATAACAAAAAAGCAGAAAACATGACCTTTTTACTTAACTACCTTAGTTTTGCTAAAAATAAGATTATTTAAGCGTACACAGCGGCCATGGATCCGCCATTTAAATTTAAATTAATTTAAATTAAATTTTAAATTTAAATCTATTAAATACATTCTAGCGTGTTTCAGTCCTTTACCACAAAAGCGGCTATAACTTTTTTTTTTCTATTCGAAACAGTAAGAGTGGCGCCTTTCTGAAATATTTAGTAAATGAGCAATTTTTTTATGTAATGCAAAGTTATAGCTCAGTACATTTTTTTCACAAATTTTTTTCACATCAAAAAGTTGAAAATCCCAAAATAGTCANCTTTTTTTTTTCTATTCGAAACAGTAAGAGTGGCGCCTTTCTGAAATATTTAGTAAATGAGCAATTTTTTTATGTAATGCAAAGTTATAGCTCAGTACATTTTTTTCACAAATTTTTTTCACATCAAAAAGTTGAAAATCCCAAAATAGTCATAATTTTATAATGGTTCCTTAATATATTTTTACTACATTGCATTTGAATGTGGAGAGGCAACTATCTGGAAGTATTTTACATAAAAAATTTACTAAGTATAGACTTGTTTATAGATGCAGTTAAAGAAAATACATGAAAAGGCACCATTTTTTTCAATTCAAAAAAATTAAAATATTTCAAAAACGATGACACTTTTACCTGAAAAATTTTTGCTTATCAGGGAGCTCACCCCCCCACCTACCTTCTCCTCAAGTTTGGCAGGTTACTTCTGGGACACCCGTATGTATGTAAATATATACTCCATTAATTGATAACATAAATACATACATGCATGCATACATGCATATATAGATAAGTATGTACATACATACATACATAGGTATGTGCATATTTCTGCCAAATACTTCGCACATGCATACATATGTACAACTCAGCATACATACATAATCACGCACATATTCAAGTACAACAAGAACTATTTCATTCATAAACGCATTCGCGTATTTCTCAAGGCAAAATAAATTCATTCATAACAACCGCAGCACATCTCCCCGCAAATTCATCACCTACAAGCGCAACTTTTTCAGTCCGACACAAAAATTCTAAAATCTAAAATTTAAGAAATCTCGGCCAGCGAAGTGAGAAGTGGCAACTATTTCTCTGTATCCAGTATAATTATTTATCTCGAATTTTGGTAATTTTTATCAAAACAATCTATTTCTCTTCTCCACAACAATATTTCAGTCATTAACTAGTATTTTAAGGTGTAATTTTTACTAACATTAAATAAAGTGAACGTTTTCTGCAGGAAAATACATTATTTTTTTTTTAATAAAATCAAAACTCCTAAATTCACAAACATATGTGGTTTTATCGGAAGTTCACAAATGTAACGTGACAACCAGAGCTGGGTCGTAATGATTCCTTTAGGAATTAAATTACTCCCAATTACAGATTACAAGGAATTGTAATTAGGAATCAATTCCTTCAGTCCACAGCAAAGGAATCGATTACTTTTTCAATTCCTTGAAGTAATTTCAAATATAATTGGTTTTTTTCTTTAATTCCATTACAAGGAATTTCATATTGTAATTCGAATAAACTACGTGCTAGTAATGTAATTCTTTTTCCAATTCCTTTGAAAGGAATTGAAAATGTAATCGATTTTTTTTTTCAATTCCATTACCTGGAATTGCAAGAGTACTTTAGTTTTTTCAATTACTCAAAGGAATTGTAAAAGTAATCGAGAAACTGAAAGTTCATTCACGAATGTACAATGTGGAATTTTTGTTGCGGTCAAAGATTAAAATCGAAAGCACACATTGGACATCTTCTATGTATATCTATGTATATATATAAAAATGTTGTGTTCGTATGTCACGGTCATTAAACCCGAGAACGGCTGAACCGATTTGAGTATTTTTTTTATTATTCGGTATAATACCAGAACCAATGATATCGCAAAAATTTGGTNAAAAAGGAAAATAACTTGACTAAATGACCTTATCTAAAAAAAGAGGTATACAGATCCGTAACATACTACTTAAAATTAATTTTACGTCTCTCGGCGTTTTCTGTGTAATTTTAGCGTGGTTACAGTGTTATCATCAAAATTTAGCCACACCAATGAAATTTGTTTATAAAACTCTTAGGAGGTAGGATCTCCAGTCCCACAGGGCTCGTAATTCAAGCGGACTCTATCCTCATTTGTAACGCAGGATACCAGTAAGAGTACTTCAAACGCCCCAGAAGGCACGCCATTTTGGGTAGAATTAAGGGTACCATAATATACGCAATTAACTCAGTGCATTTTTATAGATACGCAGGGATTAGTCCAAGAGAACAGCAGTGCCCAAGGCAGCAACATTTATGGGTCTCATCTGCCGCGAAGCGCGTTCGCGGTAGGATCTGTAAAATTTAACCGTTACCCTATAAACTGAACAGCTACAGTTTAAGCTATTCAGTTTTTTTAAAGTCCAATTAGTAATACTACTTAGGTATAAGTTGTTTATTTAAGGCAGTTAGCAGCCAAGAAATTTAACAAAGCTATTGCAATTCAACAGTAAAAAATTTTTTTTTTATAAATTTTTCGATTACTTTTTAAATTACTTTGAGGAATGGAATTGGAAAAAAAATCAATTACATTTTCAATTGCTTTCAAAGGAATAGGAAAAAACTACATTTTCAATTCCTTTCAAAGAAATTGAAATAAAAGAAATTACATTACTAGCAGGTAATTTATTCCAATTACAAAATGAAATTCCTTGTAATGGAATTAAAGAAAAAAACAATTCCATTTGAAATTACTTCAACGAATTGAAAAAGTAATCGATTCCTTTGCTGTGAACTAAAGGAATTGAATCCTAATTACAATTACTGAGGAATGTAATTGTAATTGTAATGTAATTGCATTTACCCAGCTCTGGTGACAACTTTGCTCGTCTGCACATTTTTCGGTCCGAAATTGTAAAATTTTTGTCCATGACGCGCCACGATTTTTGTACAGGTATGGACCCACTTTGCGCTTTGAACACCATTTGTATAATTGCAAAAAAATTATTTTATTTATTTTTGAATATTAAAAATTTCTAAACTTCAAAGCGTTTATAAAAATATATTTACATATATCCACGGATGATTTTTAATTTTTTTCACCCGTAAGCAGATCTTCAGTACCATAAAAAGATTCAACCACATCAAAGTGCAAGATATGCTATGTCCAAGCTAGTGCTAGTCCACTGTATATGCCCATATGTATGTCTGCATGTATGCGTGTAAATATGTCAACTCAAATTTGATTTTAACCCATTTTAGCGGACATAGTTTTTTTCATTCCAGCTGTTAATATAACATGAATTTTTAAGTTAATTTTTATGAAAGTTACACGTGTCGTCGAGAACATGTTTACATGCAGAATTTTAAACGAAATATTATTATTCTCCATATAAAATGTACGAGTATGGCTTTATTAAATGTTAACTTATGCGAAAACCTAAATATTTCGTAATCTAGGGTTAATATTGATGGCGTCCTGGCAATTCGCAGAAATTTAATAATTTGTCTGTGGATGGAGGACAGCGAGGGGAAGACGAAAGCAGACTAATCGTACATATGTATGCACATATTTACATTTATTAATGCATACATATTTATGCCTTTGTCTTTTTGGATGAATGAAGAATTTCATATATGTAGGGATTTAGAGATTGCAATTTGAATAATGTTCTGTGGCGCGTATGCTAGAGGCGATGCAACTTTTTGGCGTCTCGCCGTTTGTCTTGGTTCAAATCCCGGACGGACCAAGTAATAATTTATTTATTTTATTTTTTTTAATTGTCATATCCATATTCCATCTTAAATTTTACTATTAGCTTTGTTTAAAATAATATAAATGGATATGTAATTTCACATAATCGCTCAAATTTGCCAAAAGTTACTGAAAGCTTTATTGTAAATGTTTTCATTAAAATATTAGTTTTTGGAATTAAAATTTTATGCGAATCCAATTTTTATTCCCATTTTTAGAAAGCGCAAGTATGTATGTGTACGTGCCACACAAATTATTTCATAAGTAGTTAATTTTAAACACAAATATGTATGTACACTGGCAATCAAAAGTGAGTGCATCCTGTTTTTTGTTTAATATTTGCAATGTTTTTAAGTTAAAATTTTTTGTTATTTTCGACGGTTTTTGCGGTTTTATGCATATAACAAGTGCAATTTGTAAAAAATAGCGCTAATTTATTTTATTTGTTTGCAAACGGTCATGTGCATTTTATTCTACAAGAAATTCCATTTTATTTGGTAAAAAGTGCAAAAAGCCGTCAGCAATAAAAAATCATTAAAAATCAACCCAATTTTTAGCCGCTTAAAACTTGTCTTTTTCCACTAGAATTAAAAAACCGATCTACATATCTGCGTACTTAAAATTTTTCTAAAAACTCAGATTAAACAGGTCAAAATTTAGACGAGAATTCGTTGAATTTTTCTATGTTCTGTGTTTGACTTATGTAGTTTTAATTAAAGCATGAACCACACTTTTATAAAAAAATAACAAAAATATTTTAACTTGAAAAACATTGCAAATATTAAATAAAAAACACCATGCACTCACTTTTAATTGCCAGTGCACATACATGTACATATGTATGTGTGTAAATTTTATGCAAAATAATAATTTTATGCAATTGTATTTGCATCTTCACAAAAAGAGAACAAGTTAAAAAATTTAACAAAAATTACAAATTAATGAAAATTAGATTTGCCATATTTTCGTTTATTTGCTCGCAACACGAAGAAGAGCAGATTTTATGTGAATTTTTCGTCCGCGAACAGTTTCCACTTTCAATTTGCACCTCTCTATCTATCTAAGTTCTCTGGCCACGAGCACAACATCTGAATTTTTTGCCTTTCTTTGACATACCAATATTCTAGAAAAACTAAAAAGTGGTGTTTCAGTTAAAGCGATGTGTGACAGTGTTGCCGCGAATCATTGTTAGTGGTAGCCGAATTCCGTTAAAAAAAGGGCTAAAGAAGAGCTAAAAAAAGTTGTTGTGGCTAAAAATGGTAGCCAAACTTTTTTACAAACATATACATATAGAAGTATACACGCAAATATTTTCAATAAGTAATGGTATAGAAAAACAATGAATTCTGGAAAAAAAGCATATATTTTATCCAACCAAAAACCTTTTTGTATAAAAGGGGAAATATACGACAACAGCTTGCTGGCTCCATCAAGTGATTGTACCATCACGCTTGAAGCATATATCTTACCAGCATGCAGGTACAATATTTATTTTTTTACAAATGAGGTCGAGGAAAGATCGAAATGATTAGAGCCGAAATTTTGTTTAACATTCATTAAACATTCTGTTAAACATTCTTTTTTTTTAGTTCACAACTGCAATATCGTGAACTTAATGTTCCACAAACACGGCTTTGACTCATATAGTGCAAGAAATTTCCGCCAAAACAATTTTTACTTAGAAAATTGAGCTATTTGACCACTCTCGACTCCAGCATTGTGGTACAATCATAAAATTTTCAAATACTTTTTGAAGTCGCACCAGCAGCGGGTACAATCACACCACGAGAACATTCTCGGTCAATCGACTTGATCGGCCATTTAACAAATTAAGCATATTAAGGGCCGTAAACTTATCTATTTTAAACTATAATTAAATCGTTAATAGATAAGCTAACAGCCCTAACACTTTTACAGTATGCATGTATAAAAACGTAAGGAACATACAATACATATATGTATATATATCAGTCTTTCTTAGTTTAAAAATTCATCTATTACATAAATGAAAAAAAATTAGATCAAATTAAGCATATACAACTTTTTCATGCCAAGCATGAATAAATTCTCCAAAGGGCTAAAAAAGGGCTAGGGGCAATTTTGAATTTATGTGGCCAAAAAAGTATGTGGTAGCTAAATCTAGCCACCAAAGGACTAAAACGGCAACACTGATGTGTGATAAGCAGGGCCGAAGGAAATAAGCAGGAAAAAATCAATTCAATCAAAACATTAGTAAATATGCTTCCAAATATGCTCGAAAAACAACAATAAATGTAAGTACAGTTTAATGCTTTGTTTTTTATTCAGTTTATTTCAAGGATTGGACGGACTTCGAAGTTTTCATATTTCCAGTGGTGTTAATGCATCAATTTAGTTGTCACTTTTTTACTATTATTAAAAATAATGAGGATTATACTACACTAAGATATGAATCCTTGCTTTATTTTCAAGACTGAATTTAATTGCTTTCAAATATTCGTTATTCTCCATTTGAGTCAATTATTTTTAATCTCTTCAATAACATCAATGCCTTTCCGTAGAGGCAAACATTTGGTTTTAAATTTTTGTATTTAAGCAGAACTGGAATTGAAGTTACGAGTTAACAAAAACCAAATCTGTTTTTATGTTATTACTAGCAGACCCGGCATACTTCGTCCCACCCAAAACTAAGTTTTTATTTAAACATTTGGTCCAACGTTTTTACCAACAATTCACGTTCACGTTTGGTTTTGTGGTCGTCAGATGGCCATCTTTATTAAAATAATGAAAGAGTTATGTCCGTGAAGAAAGAACTTCTTGGCAACAATGATCTGGGCCTATGGTGAATCGTCCTTGAATCTGTATAGTACAGTTGGTGGAAACTCCAATATACGTAGACTTATTTCAGACGAAATATCTTAGATGTCTTACAATTGTATTTGTTGGCATTTATCAAGAACTGTCTTTATTATGTTTAGTCGCCGTAAAGCAAGGACGACGCTGTCAATCATTTCCGCCACATTTTCGAATTACGAAACATTACGATTTTTACTGACCACAAACCGCTAAAACACGCGTTCCAACAACGCACAGAACGCGCGTCGCCGTGGCAATTCATTGGTAAATTTACAGCGGATATTCGCCACATATTGGGAAGGGACAACATAGTCGCTGATACCCATCACGCCGCGTGAGCTTGCTGAGGCTCAAAAAGTTGATAGAGAACTACAACTACTTTTGCGCAACAGTACATCTCTAAACCTAAAGATCATTCATCTCGACAACGGACCTGCTGTTTATTGTGACATCGCGATAGGATCAGTGCGCCCATATGTTCCGGCGCTGCTTAGAAAAAAGGTTTTTGATTCCTTGCATTCACTCGCACATCCTGGCGTTCGAGCATCGCAGAAATTGGTAGTAAAGCGGTACGTTTGGCTGTATATTAACAAAGACTGGCAGGTATCATCCCCAATCGCAAATTTTCAACCACCTTCCGTGCGATTCGAGCACGTTCACATCGACCTCGTAACACTGCCAGTGGCGAAAGGCTTCAACCGTTGTCTCACCATACTTTATCGGTTCACACGCTTCCCAGAAGCAATCCCGGTAGAAAATGGATCAACCGAAGTGGTAGCACGCATCTTAATCCATCACTGGATTTCGCGATACGGCATACCTGGACGAATCAGCTCGGATCAAGGCGGAAAATTTGAATCAATGTTATTCAGAACTTTAGATGAGTTATTTGGCATACAGCATTTACGTACGAAAGCTTTTCATCCGCAAGCGAATGGACTTGTGGAGCGTTTTCACCGCCAACTAAAAGCAGAACTCTTGTGCCACAATCAGTCGTAGCATGACGCAATACCAGCAGTTTTGCTAGGTTTATGAGCTGCCTGGAAAGAAGATCTTGCTTAAACACCGGCTGAACTGGTCTACGACGAACCCATACGCCTACCTGGTGAACTCCTTACGCCATCACAGAGACGAATCTCGAAGCAGAATTTGTTAAGTATCCTAAAAAATCATTTTAATACGTTGGCACCGGCTAAAATGTTAAGCCACGGAAAAAAAAATTGTCTTTCTTTACAGAAACCTCCAAACATGCACACATTTCTTAGTCCGCAACGACCTTATAAGGCCGTCGTTCGTACGAGGGACCGTATGCTGTCATAAGTCGACATGACAAGTATTTCATTATTGATTTTAAACGATCTCCAACAGCAATCTCAGTGGATAGGCTCAAACCCGTGTATGAAGCATGCAATGAGGAGATTATTTGCATTAGAAAATCAGTCAAACCTTACGAACAACGCATAAATATGAAAATGTCTTAATTTAGTACCATTCATAACATTAATAGTCAATTCATTTTTTTTTTTCAAGATTACTTTAATCATAAAAAAGGGGAGTACTGTGGCGATAGCCACAAATCAGCATAATCAATAATCGAGCACAATCGATAGAGTATCAATTCACTAAATTCAACCTGCCTTCTTATTGACTTAAATCTTGTTTAGCTTATCCATCTTACAGTTAAAGCACATCATGTATTTTGCCTAATCTCTTATTAATTTAAGCCTTTTTATATACTTTGCATTTTTACCCATTGCCGTTATTAAGATCATACGATCGCAATGAGCTTTAATAATGTTTAACAATAGTTTTAGTGAGTTCATCATTAGCTGACAAGCCAAAGCGTTTTATTAATATCCGGCAATACCACTTAATATATACCGCGAATATGAGCCAAATCGGATAATAAATACGATGGTTAGTAGTAACTCGATTCCAGCGCCACCTGGCGTTTCAAGTTGTGAACCTATTAAGATGAGTTTTACAATAGTGGCACGGAAAATCCCTTCCCTGCCTGCCCCGGCATTGAAGTCGCCAATCACGAGTTTTATATCGTGACGAGGGCACCGATCGAATGTGTTCTTTAAGCGCTCATAAAAAATATCCTTGCATGCCTGTTCCATCGGGGCATTGGCGCATATGAGCGAGATGTTGAAGAATCTCGCTTTGATGCGAATTGTGGCTAGATGATCGTCCACTAGAGTGAACGCCAGTACTCGGCGACGGAGTTTCTCTCCCACCACAAATCCAACACTGAATTTGCGCTCCTTTACGTGGCAACTGTTGTAGACGTCGCGAGGATCCACGTGTACCTTGCCTTGCCCCGTTCATCGCATATCTTGGATAGCGGTGATGTCAGTCTTTATTTTCCCGAGTAAATCAACTATCCGGGCAGAGACACCTTCCCGATTAAGGGTCCGGATATTCCAGGTGCATACCCTTAAATC
>NW_016162403.1:11123-12842 GCF_001687245.7 Rhagoletis zephyria | reverse complement strand
ATTCAGAGCGCTACACAGTTGCTGCCTATTGAAATGAACGTAGCAATGCGTTGTTCAATGTAAAACCTTAAAAATTCTTCCGTGCAAATATTGCAAAAGTGGTATAATAATTCTTAAACCTCAAATTTTTGTGTAGAGTTTCAGATCGAGCACTTTAATTTGGTACACGACTTGTACGATTAGTAGATCGCTGGAAATAAGCGCCTTTCCTTAGACTAATATATAGTAACGATTTGTAATTAATAAAACTGATTTGTTGAATTGGTACACTGTTACNAAACTGAAAGACAGATCCTTAATCAGGGACCCCTACAACACCTGAAAAACAAGTTTCAAGCTAAATCGCGCAATTTTCCAAATTAAGGCCCCTAAATTGAATTTTTCCAACCTGACTCCAGATTCGTAACTAGCTACCCTAAAACCCCGAGAGTGACATTTTTCAAGCCAATCTGATTTATCTTATAAGATTTTGAATTTTGGCCAGTTTTGATCGCTTTCTGACACAGTGCAGCGTTACAAAATACACATATCGGTACCACAAAGTTTTCGATAGTTACTATAGCTTGGCGGCAAATTTGTAATGCCTGTAGTAAGAAAGACCACTGTCAGATATCATAGATTAAAGTTAGGTACAAGATAATTAGGGGGTTCCCAAAATGTTTAACACCTTATAAAACTTTAAGACAGTAAAATTTTACAAGAGATTAAACATAATAATCTTTAAAATAAAAAGAATTAAAAAAACAACTTGTGTCATTTTTTTACATTTTCCTTCGGACTTTCAATTTTATGAGAATCGTCCAAATGTAAAACTTTAAAGCTCAAATTAAATAAAGTATATACAAGGCAGATTTTTTAGGAACAAGCTTTTATTAAAGCTGTGCCCAAAAATGGAAAAAGTTATAAGTTAAAAAAGTAACTTTAAAAAACAATACTTATTTGCAACAAAATGCTTTAGAAGTCAGGTTTGGCTTGCGTCGCGGTTACTTAGAGCCAAATGGTAAGAGGAGGTACTTAAATGACCGGATCTACTTTCATAAATATAACGATAAAAACTACTTGCATAAGTAATTCAATAGAACTCATTCGTAATTGCATAGATTTGAGAAGCATAGCAGGCAATGCTCATTATTTCCTATAAAGCCGTTAATTGAGATTGTACATACAATTTTTCAAGGTTCTTCACTGGCGTGAAAACCTCGGCTTCAATATCCTTTAGAATGTTGTTGTTGAGCATTAAATTTTTTAAGTTTATAAGCCCTTGAAAATCCTTCGTCTCGATCGTAGTAAGATTGTTTGAAAACAAATTCAACCTAATCAGCGAATTCAAATTGTTGAACAAATTATCAGGTATCCGAAAAAGATAATTTTGTTCAAGTAAGAGTTCCCGCAAATTGTTAAGTTTGGAAAATGCATGTTCACCAATCTGTGGAGAAAAGATATTCAGATTTAACTAAAATTAAAAAACAATAATACATTACCTTGGAAATTCGGTTTGTACTTAAATCTAATGTCACTATATGCAGCAGATTTTTGAATAGTTCATTAGATATCGAAGAAATGCGGTTGTTATGAAATATAATGGTTCGAAGGTTTTTTAAGTCCCAGAACAAATCTTCAGAAATCCAAGCTAAGAAAAAAGTGTTAATTAATTTCTTTAGTTTTCGAAGTTGATTATTGTATACATGAGATTGTGCAATGTATTCTGAAAATATGGCT
>NW_016162403.1:10759-11023 GCF_001687245.7 Rhagoletis zephyria | reverse complement strand
TGGGTGAAGGTTTCGTTCGAGCTGAGGTAAACGGAATTAGCATTTTTAGCTGTTATGCGAGACCTAGTCTTACAAAAGAAGAGTATACCCTTATGCTGCGTAGCATTTCTGAAGAAGCAAACGGGAAATCCCCGCTAATTATCGCCGGTGAGTTCAATGCGTGGGCAACAGAATGGGGTAGCAGACTAACAAATAAAAGAGGCGAGCTGCTGCTTGAAACTTTTGCCCAACTCGGCGTATCAATAGTAAACAGCGGGTCCACAT
>NW_016162403.1:9794-10599 GCF_001687245.7 Rhagoletis zephyria | reverse complement strand
GGAGAGGTCCTAGCCTGCATGATGGAAGAGTTCCAACACAAAGCTGGCTCGGTAGAGAGCGAGGTTCACCACCTGGTGCGCCTGTGATGCTGCTATGCCTCGAAGAGTGGTGAGGAAACAAAATTCCCCATGCTATTGGTGGAATAACGATATAAAAATACTTAGACGTCAGTGTCTGAATGCTATACGCAGAATGCAGCTTAGCAGAGGGAGGCCAGACTTCAACGAAAACCTACAATCTCTAAGAACGGCGAGGAAGAGCTTAAAAAACGCCATAAAAGTAAGCAAACGTGAAAGCTTTAAGAAAATATGCGAAGAAGCGGATGTAAACCCGTGGGGCACGGCCTATAGAGTAGTAATGGCAAAAACTAAGGGCAAGAAAGCACCGAGTATCACGTGCCTAGAAAGGCTGTGCGATATAATAACGACTCTATTTCCACAAAGGGAAGAAGTCGTACCAAACTGTACACGATACAAAATTGTTGATGCCCCTGTTATTACGGTTAACGAATTAGAGTCCGCATGCAAGAAGATCCAAGACGGAAAAGCCCCTGGGCCAGACGGAATACCCAACAAGGCTTTAAAAGCTGCAATTAGAATGAGGCCAGATTTATTTGTAAGTGTGTTTCAGACTTGTCTTAATGAGGGCATTTTCCCGAAAAGATGAAATGTTCAAAACCTAGTCCTAATGCCAAAGGGAAATAAGCAATCTGCGGAACCCTCGTCCTATCGGCCCATATGCCTATTGGACACACTGGGAAAAATCCTCGAAAAAATTATTTGCAACAGGCTTACATCGATCGCA
>NW_016162403.1:579-9784 GCF_001687245.7 Rhagoletis zephyria | reverse complement strand
ATCGATCGCAGAAGAGAGACGCTTTCTGTCGCCACACCAGTTTGGCTTCAGGAAATCTCGTTCAACAATAGATGCTGTTAAATCAGTGGTTGACATAGCCAAAGAGGCCATCGAAGGGAAAAGGTGGCATGGAGGTAAAAAGGAATACTGTTATAACGCTAGATGTGAAAAACGCATTTAAAACTGCAAGCTGACAGCACATAATGGAAACCCAAATAAAAATGGAGGCCCCGAATTACATTATCAGAATAATTAGGTGCTATCTCTCCGAACGGGAACTAAAGTACCGGAGCGACAGAGGAATAGAGGCGTACAGTGTTTCCGCGGGGGTACCCCAAGGATCCGTTCTCGGGCCTCTCCTGTGGAACTTAATGCACGACGAGGTTCTATGCATCGATTTGCCTCCTCGGACAAAAATAATAGGATTCGCAGACGACATAGCAGTAGTAGCGAAGCATAAACAGAATATTGAAAGGAAAGCCAGCGAAGCTATAAAGAGAGTGAAGGCATGGCTATCATCAAGATATCTAGAACTCGCTGATCACAAAACAGAGGCAGTATTGATAAGTAGCAGAAAGGCCATAGAGACAATAAGACTCAGTGTTGGATCAGAAACTATAATATCAAAGCCCGCAATCAAATATTTGGGGGTAATGATTGATGGCCGTTTAAACTTTAAGGTCCACCTGGAGTATGCAGCAAAGAAAGCATCGAATTTACAGGCATGCTTANGAGACAATAAGACTCGGTGTTGGATCGGAAACTATAATATCAAAGCCCGCAATCAAATATTTGGGGGTAATGATTGATGGCCGTTTAAACTTTAAGGTCCACCTGGAGTATGCAGCAAAGAAAGCATCGAATTTACAGGCATGCTTATCTAGAATGATGCCAAATATCGGCGGTCCCAAACATAGTAGAAGGGTATTGCTTAGTAGAGTGGTCAGCTCAGTCTTACTCTACGGTGCTCCAATTTGGGCTGAAGCAATGAGCCTAAAATATCATGCGAAGATACTCACATCTGTGTATCGCCTAAGCGCACTAAGGACTATTTGTGGATTCCGAACCATATCTGACGAAGCATCCTTCGTAATTGCCGGACTGATTCCCGTAGATATCCTGGCAAACGAGATGCAAAGAGTGTATAAGCGGGTATCTGCGGGAAGTACCAGTTTAAACCGCAAAGAAGTTGTAGAGCAGGAAAGATGTCGCTCTATGGAGATCTGGCAAAAGCGTTGGGGTGAATCGGAAGAGGGTAGGTGGACTGATAAGCTTATTCCATGCATTAAGAACTGGCTGGAAAGAGCCGACGGAGATTTAAACTACTACTTGACACAGTTTCTTTCGGGACATGGCCCCTACCGAGAGTATCTAAAAAGATTTGGGCATGGAGATTCCCCACACTGTCCGACTTGCACAGGCCTTGCTGAAAACGCGGAACACATAGTATTCTTTTGCCCTCGCTATGCCCCTGAAACCCGAAATATACTACAGGGTAGCAACATTGTAGACTACATGTTAN
This sequence comes from Rhagoletis zephyria, assembly GCF_001687245.7. Classification (NCBI taxonomy): domain Eukaryota; kingdom Metazoa; phylum Arthropoda; class Insecta; order Diptera; family Tephritidae; genus Rhagoletis; species Rhagoletis zephyria. The sequence continues at coordinate 8,262 of NW_016162403.1, read as the reverse complement.
CAACATTGTAGACTACGTGTTAAAATCAGCAGAGAACTGGCATAAAGTGTGCGCACATATCTCTGGAATTCTTAAAGATCTAAGGCGATCTGAACAAGCTAGAACCGGTTAAATAACGTAGCGAGCCTGCTGGCCAACCAGCCCCGTGAGGTAATACCTTAAATGGCAGTGCCGCGGGGAGAGTGGTTAGTGGAGAGGTTTTAGTATGCAGGTGTAGCTGTGAGGCTGCAAGTCGTGCATACTACTATGCCGGTATAGTAGTACTCATGAGAGTTCCCTCTTCACGGGCGTCATCCCAGAAAAAAAAAATAAAATAAAAAAAGCCCTTCGAAATTTGCTGCTGGACTATGCGTTACAGCTTCGCTAATTTTACCCCTACCGAAACCAAAGATGTATACACATCAAAAGTAAAGGCAGTAAAATAAGGCAATTTTCTATAAGACTAAATATCGATAATATAAGCGAAATCGTAATTTAACCATGCTGCCACTATATTCTAGTGTATCAGTAGTCCATATTTAATATAAAAAATCGCCTTTCCATACGATTTCTGTGTACGTCTTTTTCCATTGATAACGACGACATATTTTATTTTTTTACATTTTGAGGACAAAAATTATACAAATCCAGCAATTTTAGATATTAATATCGTTTAGAAAACACCAAGTTATTTAAAAATCGCCATAAAACGATTACTAAAATTGGTTATTTTAGATACTATTTCCCAACGAATAGTAGTATAAAAATTAAGATCGGCTCCACTGAAAATAAGCATGCCGATCTTGTCAAAATTACAACAAACACGTCGCTACTGACAACACCTTGTTTTTATTCCACCATGTATTATACGTACATATATTCATGTATGTTCATCAGTTATCAACGGTCCTAATTTTAGTATTTTTTTTAATTTTCGCCTTGCTTTTTTATCAAAATAGGCTACTAAACCTATGCCTAAAACCATCTACGAATATGAAAACCAGTTGCAATAAATGAGTTCATACATATGTATGTACATACAAACTTAAGTATGTATACATATAGGTAAAAAGCCGTATACATGTTCGGAGTTTGCATAATCAGAAGTAATAATCAATTGTACTGAATTTTCTGCTGAAATACACATGCTAAGCCCTTCGAAATTTTCTGCTGAGCTATGCGCTACAGCTTCGCAAATTTTACCCCTACCGAAACCAAAGATGCATACACATCAAAAAATCCCTAGTTTAACTCATAATTCTTAATGATTCTCTTAAATCGAATTACAATATTTATAAATTTTAATTTCTGGCTCAGCTCACATTTGTTGAAATGAGTAGTCCACTTGCAAAGTGCGCTGTGTAAATTTTTTTCAATTTTTAGTTTTTGGTGGGTAAGGTAGCAGTATTTAAAGTAGCTTCGTACTGTATTGTTAGTGGACATAATACAGTGCAAAGACTTTCTATATTCTGAAAAAAATAGCATCAAATATTAACTAGTAGGGAGGGGTAAATTCGATATTCGAAGCTTCGATTTTCGAATTTTAATCGAATTTTAGCTCCGAAATGGCGAATTTTTGAAATCGAACTTTGTGTTGCTAAAATTCGGATAAAATCGAATTTTTCCAGAAAAAAATCGAATTTCGTCTTTGTTTGCAAAAAATCAACTCGTCAACTTTCTTCTTTCTGACTAAAATTGTCATCACTGTGTTTCTTAGGGATTCAAATAAAGAAATACATGTTTTTCGATCTGATGCATAAAAACAAAAAATCTGTGCAAAGAAGGAACTATTATTCCAAACTCTATTTTAAACGTTTTTTTATAAAAAACGATTGCCAAGCCCATTTCTAGGGGTTTTTCGCCTTAAAAAAAATGGTGCCGTACAAATATTATACCTGGATAGGCATTCTATCGGAGTCTGCAATAAAATTTAAATTCTTGCAAAAACTCTATGTTTAACACCTTACTAAATATATCTCAACATAAGTTTTCGAAAACAAATTACAAAAAATTGTTGATTCTCATAAAATAAACCATCTTGCCATAAAGAAAAATATTTTAAAAATGGTTCTTGAAAAACTCCCATCTTTTTAAACCACGTTTTTTATAGAGAATCAAACAAGGATTACGATGGTATAATTTTAAATCCCTAATTTACTGGTCTTCACTATTCAAATCAACTTCAAAAAGTTCAACTGTTAATAGCTAAGTTAGCTTTAGCACAATCTTGACCATCTTACATGAACAAATGTTAAGCCAGTTTCTTTAGATTTAAGACGACTTTAAGATGAAGTCTCTACGCTGAGCAGAACTTTAAATTTTGATCCATCACTGGTGCCAACTAAACACAGGGGATGACGGAAATTCGTTGCAAAATAAATCATCCTCCCACCCAGTCGGAAAACTCAACCCACATCAACATACAAGTATACATTACATAAATGACACATAAGGGTACTTACAAATAGAGTTGTATGAAAAGTCGATAATTTTTAATCCTTTCAAATTCCTTAAGCTTCCAGACTTTAATTCAAGAATTTCATTCCGTGACATGTCCAAATCTTCTAAGACTAATTGTTCCCGAAGCAAACCAGGCGGAAAATGCTTTATTCTATTATCACTAAAATTGATAACAATCAATCGTTGAACGTTGCAAAATAAATTTATTGGTATTTCGGATATTATATTTTTGCTAACATCTATTAAGTTCAGATTGCGAAGCTTCCAGAATGTTACCGTATTCAAATTTTCCAGCTGGTTATTTTGAAGACGTCTTGCGATATGAACATTTACAAGAGTTAATGCAATAAATGCCAATAATAAGCAAACTTACTTACAATTGGATAAGGCTATCCAAATCCTTGAATAGCTCAGCTGGTATAAAATTAAGAATATTGTTAGAGAGATCAAGTTCTTTCAGCAGTGTTAAACCGCGAAAAGTGTCCTTGTGTAGTGTCGAAAAGAAATTCCGAGAGAGATCGCTGAAAATAGAACAAAACACGAGTATTAGTCTATATCGTCACTAGACACGAATAGAGGCGCACTAATGTTTTGACGGCGAAAAAATACGCTTAAAAAAAATTAAGAAAAAATACGCTTAAGAAAAACTACGGCGAGGAAAGACGGGTATCCTAGTTGACTACGAACAAAGACGCGTAAACGTAAATTTATACCTGGTCAAGGACTGTCACTTAAGCAGCATGCCCCAAAAACTCTCTGGGAAATTTATATACTGTTACACCCACTTAACTAAGTTTTCGCGTCTTTCTGTGCCGTCAACTTTGCAGAGTCTTTCTTCGCTGCCTTTTTTATGCCTCTTTTTTTGAGCTTGCGTCTTTATTCGTGTCTAAAGACGATATTCGTGTCTAAANCATACTGTTACACCCACTAAAGTAAGTTTTCGCGTCTTTCTGTGCCGTCAACTTTGCAGAGTCTTTCTTCGCTGCCTTTTTTATGCCTCTTTTTTCGCGGTCAACTTTTGAGCTTGCGTCTTTATTCGTGTCTAAAGACGATATTCGTGTCTAAAGACGATATATGATAAAGGTAATTACACTAGCGCACACAAGGGGTGGGTTTTGGGGTTCAAACCCCCCATAAAGCTAATGACCCCAAATGCAAACTGTATCTTTAAGCTAAGAATCCAGCTCTAAAGGAATTATAAGAAATATTTATTATAATTTCTGTTGCTTGAAAAAGCGCTTTGCTTTTGCTGTAAATTTTCATGAGGAAATGAATATACGAGCATTTTTTTCTTGAGAGCTGCAAACTGATTTAAGAAATTTTGGTAGAAGAAAATTACTTTTCCATTTCTCGTCCGTCGTTTTATATGAATTTTTCGTTTTTCTTGAGAGTTCAGTTAATTTTTTCGGTATTCGAAATATTAAAAAAATTTATAAATCGTGAAAAATCACCATCTCTATCGAAAGCCAGAAATCGGAAAAAGGAACATAAAAGTGCAAAAATTCATGGAATCAATAAATTTATTTTTAATGAGTCATTTTTAATATTTTTTATTAGGTACTTTTGAAAGTTGAGCGCATCTTGAGTTTATAGAACTTTTTATTAAACAAGTAGTTTTTAAGGAAAGAACACAACCGACTTCAATTCTTATATTCAAATTTAGGGGTACCGTTAATTGCTTCATTATCCAATCATCGGATCTCTAAACCAAATTACGGGACGAACTTGAGGTACCACCTTTCCAATAAAAAAAAACGATTATTGAAATCGGTTCACGTGGTCCAAAGTTATGTATTCCGGCGAATTGATATCCTCCCCTTTTTTTGAAGTCGGTTAAAAGTGTTCTGTTAATCTTATGTAAATACAGTGCAGTTTATGAACTTTAAAACGTTTATTTATTTATTACATACTGTACATAAAACTTGCATAAATATATTTTAAAGAGCGTATCTTCTATAGGAACTGGAAAAAGTGGGCTGCCAGGTGATCGTCTATGTAGGAGATGTGGAACTTTTGGTTAAGGGACAATTTCTAGATATCCTTTTTGATCTGGCTCAAGGTTGCCTGAACCACGTAAGTAGGTGGGCGATCAACGGCGGCCTCGCAGTAAGTCTCAGCAAGACAGAACTGACCTTGTTTACCAGGAAGTACAAGATACCTGTTGCGGCCCTTCCTTCGAGTGAAGGTGTTCGGCTATTAGGAAACCGGGTGGTAACACTCGGGAGTTCTAGAGGGCTTTTACTTCGCCTTGAACACATAGATAACAGCACCTACGAAACGGCTCCCATAATCTCCTTCCCTGCCTATACTTCCTCAAGAGAGGGCATCATGTATGGAAGGGTGTAAAAGAAAATCCGCTTACTTAAAAATGCTTATATGTACGTTAACCAGGCCGGCCGCAAACATATACAACGCGCAAACGTCAATACTGTGGAGCTGTGTTTTTTGTGATCTGCTTAATTAAATTTTGTGTTTTATGAAGCTGTTTACGCTTAATAAAGTAAAAAATTAAAAAAAGTGTTAATAAACTTCTGGTGCATAATTTAAAGATCAGTAAAATATCAAAATTTCCTGTAAATTTGATTAATTTAACTTGATATTCTTAATTGCATGTGCCGAGTATTTTGTTTCATATAATATATTGTTGTTGTACAATTGTTTTTGTTTCTGTACACTGATCTTGCTCTTTTTGTCATTTCTGCTGTTTCATCTTTGTCACAGCTGTTTGTGTTGTGTTTACTAGGTGTCAAATATACAGTGCTGTAGTTAACGATATATAAATTTATTTAAAAAAAGGTTTAATTTAAAATTCCAAATGAAATTATGTTGTTTACAGCTCAAGAAAAATATTTGAAGTAAGCTAATTTTTTCTTTGATGTTTGAACTACAAAATCACTTAAATATAAAATTTTTTAAACTACAAAGTTAAAATTAACACAGTACAATAAACGACAGTAACACAAACACAAACCCTACAATACTCCCCCTTCTAGAGAATTAATGTTATATAAATTAAAAGTAACTCGTTTCTTATTTGATGTTGTGTTATTCATTGTATTAGTGTTTGTTTCTGGTATTAGTTCTGTTTCAATGATTGCTGGTTTTAGTCTGTCTATCGGAATTGTTTTAACCTCATTATCTACTTCAAGTTTGAAATATTTTTTGTGTCTTTCAACAACCTTATAAGGTCCTTCGTATTTGCCAACTCCTCTTGAAAAGAGTTGTTTTGCAAATCTATAAGCGAGTCATTTAAATTATTAGTCCCTGTAGATGTGTGTGTATCATGTGGGGGTGAACGAAACATTATGATAACATAAAACAATCTCTATAAGGAGTGTTTACAATTTATCCGAAACAAATTAAAAAGAAGATATGATATTAAAAATATATTTGTCAAAAATATTACATACAAAGATACAGCTCACCACTGTGCTCTGAAACTGCTGATATTAGCAGCACAGTCGACCTGATAGTTGCTGCAACTGCTGTGCCGGTTGCTGTGATTTGGTGTCGTTGTTGCTGCTGCTTATCGCCGGTGTTGATTGCTGCTACTTTTTGCCGTTCTTGTTGCTGCAGCTTGTTTCCGTTGTTATTGTTGTCAGTAATGAACAGACACAAAGTAGACAAGAGATTTTCTCCGGTTGTATGAAGGATGCAGGTAACCACGACCAATTGCTGGGGAGCGATTTTTGGTATGTGCACGCTTGACGTTAACGCTGATGTGTGAACTGATTTCTGTTGATGTAGCTGATGAGGTTTATTAGAACTGCTCTAGCTACCACTGACGAAACTGTTGCGACGCGTTTTAGTTGAGACCGCTGCTGCGGCTGTTGCTGCTATTGTGGTTGTTGTTATAGTTGGCGCCGTACTCGCAAATTGTAGTGCTGTCGTCTTGCCTCTCCGTCAATGCAGAGAGCGATTAACTATTAACGGATTCGGCTGTAGACTACACTTAACCGTTCTTGCGATCACACTAAACATGTCCTCGCAACTCTAGTGTTCTTTCGTGTTATAGCCAATTTAATTCTGTTACACTGTTTCTTAGTAGAACTATATCCACAACAGAGAAAATGGTTGCTGACCGTAAATGTCGTGAGCTTACAGCACTCTTAAAACTTTTTTATTTTGCTTTGAACTACAGTTATTGCCGCTCCTGGCAGGATCGCCAATTGTAGTTAACAATATATAAATTTATTTAAAAAAGGTTTAATTTAAAATTCCAAATGAAATTATGTTGTTTACAGCTCAAGAAAAATATTTGAAGTAAGCTAATTTTCTCTTTGATGTTTGAACTACAAAATCACTTAAATACAAAATCTTTTAAATTACAAAGTTGAAATTATCACAGTACAATAAACGACAGTAACACAAATACAAACCCTACAAGTGCATTTAAAACTGTTCGCTACATAGCTTTCCAACTGATATTAACCAGCTGATTGGTTCTCTGTTTGATACATCGTTTTCAAAACTGTTTTCCTTTTTTGCTTCTAAAACCTAAAAATAAATATAATTTTAAACATGTCGTGTATTTACACCAATTGCCAAGTTAAAAGCGACTCCTATGTGTCATGCTGGCTCTGCGATGGGATTGCCCATATAAAATGTGCTGGTTTGAGCGGTAGGGTGTTAGACGCTATTAACGAAGGAAAGCGTCTTCGTTGGTGTTGTCAAAAATGTAGATCAACCAAAGTTGATTTATTTAAATTTTTAGGCAGTCCAGAAATGGTTTTTCTGAGATTGGGAAAGATCTGTCGGTGCTTGTTGAGAAATCTAAGCATTACGAAAAAAGGTTTAGGTGTTTTACATGTCTCGACAACCCTCCACACTCTGTGGATAGCCGAGAAAGTAAAGGTAGGCGTGTTATTAATCCACCTAGAAAGACAGGATAGCTATTTCAAAAATCACCACATTTCCTCATCAGACTTCTTTCAGTAGGATTCGAACCGACGATCCCACTGACTCAGCCAGTTGCCTATGCACCGTGCTAAGTACGCCTTGTAAATTATCGTTTGCTTTTTTCCACTATTTTAATTTTTGTTATGCCAACACAATCAAGCGCAGCTATTCCGCTGCAATTCACTTGATCATGTGGTTGTTGGTATTGTTGGTTTTTGCTAATAATTAAATTTTTAGAATGTTTAAATTTTAGGTGTGCTGTTCCTTAAGTTATTTGTTTTTGTTATTTTTTTGGCCTTTATAACAATTATATTCAACAATTTATATTGAGCTCGAGGCCGTTTT
>NW_016162403.1:0-129 GCF_001687245.7 Rhagoletis zephyria | reverse complement strand
ACAATCAAGCGCAGCTATTCCGCTGCAATTCACTTGATCATGTGGTTGTTAGTATTGTTCGTTTTTGCTAATAATTCTATTTTTAGGACGAGCACACCTAAAAGTTAAACATTCTAAAAATAGAATTAT